>NW_028258261.1:0-83158 GCF_053883595.1 Heterocephalus glaber
TAGGGTTAGGGTCAGGAGCAGGTTGAGGTTTAGGGTTCCAATTCATGTACCTGACGTTTGGAGTGTGGGTATGATTGTTAGGGTTAGGGTGCTTCTTTTCGTAAGGATCATGGACAGTGCAGAAATAGCGGTCCTTGAGGACGACTTATTGTTCTGGCAGGGTTAGGGCTAGGGTTAGGGTTAGGGTCAGGGTGCTAGATCGCATTGAAATGGAAATGCCTCTGTCTTCCAGTGTGGGTAGGAGAGTTAGTATTAGCGTCAGCTGGTGGGGATGGGGAGGGAGAATGTCACATGTCAAGCACCTGGCTATTTTGCTTTGGTCCAGGCCAATAGGGTTAGGGTTAGGGATAGGGGTAGGTGGAGGTTTAGGGTTCCAATTCATGTACCTGACGTTTGGAGTGTGGGTATGATTGTTAGGGTTAGCGTGCTTCTTTTCCTAAGGGTCATGCATAGTGCAGAAATAGCTGTACTAGATGATGACTTATTGTTCTGGTAGGGTTAGGGCCAGGGTTAGGGTAAGGGTCAGGGTGATAGATAGCATTGCCATTGAAATGCCTGTGCCTTCCAGTGTGGGTTGGAAACTTAGTATTAGCATAAGTTCGTGGAGAGGGGCAGGGATAATGTCACATGTCAGGCACCTGGGTATTGTGATTTGGTGCTGTGCCTTAAGGTTCGGGTTAGGGATAGGAACAGGTTGAGGTTTAGGGTTCCAATTCATGTACCTGACGTTTGGAGTGTGGGGTATGATTGTTAGGGTTAGCGTGCTTCTGTTTGTAAGGGTCATGGATAGTGCAGATTTAGCGGTAGTTGAGGATGACTTGTTGTTCAGGCAGGCTTAGGGCTAGGGGTAGGGTTAGAGTCAGGGTGATAGATAGCATTGAAATTGAAATTCCTGTGTCTTCCAACGTCGTTTGGAAAGTTAGTAGAAGCGTAAGTTCATGGGGTTGGGGCGGAAATGTCAAATGTCAAGCACATGGGTATTGTGATTTGGTCCTGCGCCTTAGGATTAGGGTTAGGGTTAGGAGCAGGTTGAGGTTAGGGTTAGGGCTAGGATTAGGGTTAGGATCAGGATGAAAGCATTGAAATTGAAATGCCTGTGTCTTCCAATGTGGGTTGGAAAGTTAGTATTAGTGTAGGTGCGTGGGAAGGGGGAGGGATAATGTCACTTGTCAAACACCTGGGGAGTTTGATTTGGTCCTGTGCCTCAGGGTTAGGGTTAGGGTCAGGAGCAGGTTGAGGTTTAGGGTTCCAATTCATGTACCTGACGTTTGGAGTGTGGGTATGATTGTTAGGGTTAGGGTGCTTCTTTTCGTAAGGATCATGGACAGTGCAGAAATAGCGGTCCTTGAGGACGACTTATTGTTCTGGCAGGGTTAGGGCTAGGGTTAGGGTTAGGGTCAGGGTGCTAGATCGCATTGAAATGGAAATGCCTCTGTCTTCCAGTGTGGGTAGGAGAGTTAGTATTAGCGTCAGCTGGTGGGGATGGGGAGGGAGAATGTCACATGTCAAGCACCTGGCTATTGTGCTTTGGTCCAGGCCAATAGGGTTAGGGTTAGGGTTCAGGGTAGGTTGAGGTTTAGGGTTCCAATTCATGTACCTGACGTTTGGAGTGTGGGTATGATTGTTAGGGTTAGGGTGCTTCTTTTCCTAAGGGTCATGGATAGTGCAGAAATAGCTGTACTAGATGATGACTTATTGTTCTGGTAGGGTTAGGGCCAGGGTTAGGGTTAGGGTCAGGGTGAAAGATAGCATTGAAATTGAAATGCCTGTGTCTTCCAGTGTGGGTTGGAAACTTAGTATCAGCATAAGTTCGTGGAGAGGGGCAGGGATAATGTCACATGTCAAGCACCCGGGTATTGTGATTTGGTGCTGTGCCTTAAGGTTAGGGTTAGGGATAGGAACAGGTTGAGGTTTAGGGTTCCAATTCATGTACCTGACGTGTGGAGTGTGGGTATGATTGTTAGGGTTAGCGTGCTTCTTTTTGTAAGGGTCATGGATAGTGCAGAATTAGCGGTAGTTGAGGATGACTTGTTGTTCTGGCAGGGTTAGGGCTAGGGGTAGGGTGAGAGTCAGGGTGATAGATAGCATTGAAATTGAAATGCCTGTGTCTTCCAACGTCGTTTGGAAAGTTAGTAGGAGCGTAAGTTCATGGGGTCGGGGCGGAAATGTCAAATGTCAAGCACCTGGGTATTGTGATTTGGTCCTGCGCCTTAGGGTTAGGGTTAGGGTTAGGAGCAGGTTGAGGTTAGGGTTAGGGCTAGGATTAGGGTTAGGATCATGGTGAAAGCATTGAAATTGAAATGCCTGTGTCTTCCAATGTGGGTTGGAAACTTAGTATCAGTGTAGGTTCGAGGGGAGGGGGAGGGACAATGTCACTTGTCAAACACCTGGGGAGTTGGATTTGGTCCTGAGCCTCAGGGTTAGGGTTAGGGTCAGGACCAGGTTGAGGTTTAGGGTTGCAATTCATGTACCTGACGTTTGGAGTGTGGGTATGATTGTTAGGGTTAGGGTGCTTCTTTTTGTAAGGGTCATGGATAGTGCAGAAATAGCGGTCCTTGAGGACGACTTATTGTTCTGGCAGGGTTAGGGCTAGGGTTAGGGTTAGGGTCAGGGTGCTAGATCGCATTGAAATGGAAATGCCTCTGTCTTCCAGTGTGGGTAGGAGAGTTAGTATTAGCGTCAGCTGGTGGGGATGGGGAGGGAGAATGTCACATGTCAAGCACCTGGCTATTGTGCTTTGGTCCAGGCCAATAGGGTTAGGGTTAGGGATAGGGGTAGGTGGAGGTTTAGGGTTCCAATTCATGTACCTGACGTTTGGAGTGTGGGTATGATTGTTAGGGTTAGCGTGCTTCTTTTCCTAAGGGTCATGCATAGTGCAGAAATAGCTGTACTAGATGATGACTTATTGTTCTGGTAGGGTTAGGGCCAGGGTTAGGGTAAGGGTCAGGGTGATAGATAGCATTGCCATTGAAATGCCTGTGCCTTCCAGTGTGGGTTGGAAACTTAGTATTAGCATAAGTTCGTGGAGAGGGGCAGGGATAATGTCACATGTCAGGCACCTGGGTATTGTGATTTGGTGCTGTGCCTTAAGGTTCGGGTTAGGGATAGGAACAGGTTGAGGTTTAGGGTTCCAATTCATGTACCTGACGTTTGGAGTGTAGGTATGATTGTTAGGGTTAGCGTGCTTCTTTTTGTAAGGGTCATGGATAGTGCAGATTTAGCGGTAGTTGAGGATGACTTGTTGTTCAGGCAAGGTTAGGGCTAGGGGTAGGGTTAGAGTCAGGGTGATAGATAGCATTGAAATTGAAATTCCTGTGTCTTCCAACGTCGTTTGGAAAGTTAGTAGAAGCGTAAGTTCATGGGGTCGGGGCGGAAATGTCAAATGTCAAGCACCTGGGTATTGTGATTTGGTCCTGCGCCTTAGGGTTAGGGTTAGGGTTAGGAGCAGGTTGAGGTTAGGGTTAGGGCTAGGATTAGGGTTAGGATCAGGGTGAAAGCATTGAAATTGAAATGCCTGTGTCTTCCAATGTGGGTTGGAAAGTTAGTATTAGTGTAGGTTCGTGGGAAGGGGGAGGGATAATGTCACTTGTCAAACACCTGGGGAGTTTGATTTGGTCCTGTGCCTCAGGGTTAGGGTTAGGGTCAGGAGCAGGTTGAGGTTTAGGGTTCCAATTCATGTACCTGACGTTTGGAGTGTGGGTATGATTGTTAGGGTTAGGGTGCTTCTTTTCGTAAGGATCATGGACAGTGCAGAAATAGCGGTCCTTGAGGACGACTTATTGTTCTGGCAGGGTTAGGGCTAGGGTTAGGGTTAGGGTCAGGGTGCTAGATCGCATTGAAATGGAAATGCCTCTGTCTTCCAGTGTGGGTAGGAGAGTTAGTATTAGCGTCAGCTGGTGGGGATGGGGAGGGAGAATGTCACATGTCAAGCACCTGGCTATTGTGCTTTGGTCCAGGCCAATAGGGTTAGGGTTAGGGTAGGGGTAGGTGGAGGTTTAGGGTTCCAATTCATGTACCTGACGTTTGGAGTGTGGGTATGATTGTTAGGGTTAGCGTGCTTCTTTTCCTAAGGGTCATGCATAGTGCAGAAATAGCTGTACTAGATGATGACTTATTGTTCTGGTAGGGTTAGGGCCAGGGTTAGGGTAAGGGTCAGGGTGATAGATAGCATTGCCATTGAAATGCCTGTGCCTTCCAGTGTGGGTTGGAAACTTAGTATTAGCATAAGTTCGTGGAGAGGGGCAGGGATAATGTCACATGTCAGGCACCTGGGTATTGTGATTTGGTGCTGTGCCTTAAGGTTCGGGTTAGGGATAGGAACAGGTTGAGGTTTAGGGTTCCAATTCATGTACCTGACGTTTGGAGTGTAGGTATGATTGTTAGGGTTAGCGTGCTTCTTTTTGTAAGGGTCATGGATAGTGCAGATTTAGCGGTAGTTGAGGATGACTTGTTGTTCAGGCAAGGTTAGGGCTAGGGGTAGGGTTAGAGTCAGGGTGATAGATAGCATTGAAATTGAAATTCCTGTGTCTTCCAACGTCGTTTGGAAAGTTAGTAGAAGCGTAAGTTCATGGGGTCGGGGCGGAAATGTCAAATGTCAAGCACCTGGGTATTGTGATTTGGTCCTGCGCCTTAGGGTTAGGGTTAGGGTTAGGAGCAGGTTGAGGTTAGGGTTAGGGCTAGGATTAGGGTTAGGATCAGGGTGAAAGCATTGAAATTGAAATGCCTGTGTCTTCCAATGTGGGTTGGAAACTTAGTATTAGTGTAGGTTCGTGGGGAGGGGAAGGGATAATGTCACTTGTCAAACACCTGGGGAGTTTGATTTGGTCCTGTGCCTCAGGGTTAGGGTTAGGGTCAGGAGCAGGTTGAGGTTTAGGGTTCCAATTCATGTACCTGACGTTTGGAGTGTGGGTATGATTGTTAGGGTTAGGGTGCTTCTTTTCGTAAGGATCATGGACAGTGCAGAAATAGCGGTCCTTGAGGACGACTTATTGTTCTGGCAGGGTTAGGGCTAGGGTTAGGGTTAGGGTCAGGGTGCTAGATCGCATTGAAATGGAAATGCCTCTGTCTTCCAGTGTGGGTAGGAGAGTTAGTATTAGCGTCAGCTGGTGGGGATGGGGAGGGAGAATGTCACATGTCAAGCACCTGGCTATTGTGCTTTGGTCCAGGCCAATAGGGTTAGGGTTAGGGATAGGGGTAGGTGGAGGTTTAGGGTTCCAATTCATGTACCTGACGTTTGGAGTGTGGGTATGATTGTTAGGGTTAGCGTGCTTCTTTTCCTAAGGGTCATGCATAGTGCAGAAATAGCTGTACTAGATGATGACTTATTGTTCTGGTAGGGTTAGGGCCAGGGTTAGGGTAAGGGTCAGGGTGATAGATAGCATTGCCATTGAAATGCCTGTGCCTTCCAGTGTGGGTTGGAAACTTAGTATTAGCATAAGTTCGTGGAGAGGGGCAGGGATAATGTCACATGTCAGGCACCTGGGTATTGTGATTTGGTGCTGTGCCTTAAGGTTCGGGTTAGGGATAGGAACAGGTTGAGGTTTAGGGTTCCAATTCATGTACCTGACGTTTGGAGTGTGGGTATGATTGTTAGGGTTAGCGTGCTTCTTTTTGTAAGGGTCATGGATAGTGCAGATTTAGCGGTAGTTGAGGATGACTTGTTGTTCAGGCAGGTTAGGGCTAGGGGTAGGGTTAGAGTCAGGGTGATAGATAGCATGGAAATTGAAATTCCTGTGTCTTCCAACGTCGTTTGGAAAGTTAGTAGAAGCGTAAGTTCATGGGGTCGGGGCGGAAATGTCAAATGTCAAGCACCTGGGTATTGTGATTTGGTCCTGCGCCTTAGGGTTAGGGTTAGGGTTAGGAGCAGGTTGAGGTTAGGGTTAGGGCTAGGATTAGGGTTAGGATCAGGGTGAAAGCATTGAAATTGAAATGCCTGTGTCTTCCAATGTGGGTTGGAAAGTTAGTATTAGTGTAGGTTCGTGGGAAGGGGGAGGGATAATGTCACTTGTCAAACACCTGGGGAGTTTGATTTGGTCCTGTGCCTCAGGGTTAGGGTTAGGGTCAGGAGCAGGTTGAGGTTTAGGGTTCCAATTCATGTACCTGACGTTTGGAGTGTGGGTATGATTGTTAGGGTTAGGGTGCTTCTTTTCGTAAGGATCATGGACAGTGCAGAAATAGCGGTCCTTGAGGACGACTTATTGTTCTGGCAGGGTTAGGGCTAGGGTTAGGGTTAGGGTCAGGGTGCTAGATCGCATTGAAATGGAAATGCCTCTGTCTTCCAGTGTGGGTAGGAGAGTTAGTATTAGCGTCAGCTGGTGGGGATGGGGAGGGAGAATGTCACATGTCAAGCACCTGGCTATTGTGCTTTGGTCCAGGCCAATAGGGTTAGGGTTAGGGGTAGGGGTAGGTGGAGGTTTAGGGTTCCAATTCATGTACCTGACGTTTGGAGTGTGGGTATGATTGTTAGGGTTAGCGTGCTTCTTTTCCTAAGGGTCATGCATAGTGCAGAAATAGCTGTACTAGATGATGACTTATTGTTCTGGTAGGGTTAGGGCCAGGGTTAGGGTAAGGGTCAGGGTGATAGATAGCATTGCAATTGAAATGCCTGTGCCTTCCAGTGTGGGTTGGAAACTTAGTATTAGCATAAGTTCGTGGAGAGGGGCAGGGATAATGTCACATGTCAGGCACCTGGGTATTGTGATTTGGTGCTGTGCCTTAAGGTTCGGGTTAGGGATAGGAACAGGTTGAGGTTTAGGGTTCCAATTCATGTACCTGACGTTTGGAGTGTAGGTATGATTGTTAGGGTTAGCGTGCTTCTTTTTGTAAGGGTCATGGATAGTGCAGATTTAGCGGTAGTTGAGGATGACTTGTTGTTCAGGCAGGGTTAGGGCTAGGGGTAGGGTTAGAGTCAGGGTGATAGATAGCATTGAAATTGAAATTCCTGTGTCTTCCAACGTCGTTTGGAAAGTTAGTAGAAGCGTAAGTTCATGGGGTCGGGGCGGAAATGTCAAATGTCAAGCACCTGGGTATTGTGATTTGGTCCTGCGCCTTAGGGTTAGGGTTAGGGTTAGGAGCAGGTTGAGGTTAGGGTTAGGGCTAGGATTAGGGTTAGGATCAGGGTGAAAGCATTGAAATTGAAATGCCTGTGTCTTCCAATGTGGGTTGGAAAGTTAGTATTAGTGTAGGTGCGTGGGAAGGGGGAGGGATAATGTCACTTGTCAAACACCTGGGGAGTTTGATTTGGTCCTGTGCCTCAGGGTTAGGGTTAGGGTCAGGAGCAGGTTGAGGTTTAGGGTTCCAATTCATGTACCTGACGTTTGGAGTGTGGGTATGATTGTTAGGGTTAGGGTGCTTCTTTTCGTAAGGATCATGGACAGTGCAGAAATAGCGGTCCTTGAGGACGACTTATTGTTCTGGCAGGGTTAGGGCTAGGGTTAGGGTTAGGGTCAGGGTGCTAGATCGCATTGAAATGGAAATGCCTCTGTCTTCCAGTGTGGGTAGGAGAGTTAGTATTAGCGTCAGCTGGTGGGGATGGGGAGGGAGAATGTCACATGTCAAGCACCTGGCTATTGTGCTTTGGTCCAGGCCAATAGGGTTAGGGTTAGGGGTAGGGGTAGGTGGAGGTTTAGGGTTCCAATTCATGTACCTGACGTTTGGAGTGTGGGTATGATTGTTAGGGTTAGCGTGCTTCTTTTCCTAAGGGTCATGCATAGTGCAGAAATAGCTGTACTAGATGATGACTTATTGTTCTGGTAGGGTTAGGGCCAGGGTTAGGGTAAGGGTCAGGGTGATAGATAGCATTGCCATTGAAATGCCTGTGCCTTCCAGTGTGGGTTGGAAACTTAGTATTAGCATAAGTTCGTGGAGAGGGGCAGGGATAATGTCACATGTCAGGCACCTGGGTATTGTGATTTGGTGCTGTGCCTTAAGGTTCGGGTTAGGGATAGGAACAGGTTGAGGTTTAGGGTTCCAATTCATGTACCTGACGTTTGGAGTGTGGGTATGATTGTTAGGGTTAGCGTGCTTCTTTTTGTAAGGGTCATGGATAGTGCAGATTTAGCGGTAGTTGAGGATGACTTGTTGTTCAGGCAAGGTTAGGGCTAGGGTAGGGTTAGAGTCAGGGTGATAGATAGCATTGAAATTGAAATTCCTGTGTCTTCCAACGTCGTTTGGAAAGTTAGTAGAAGCGTAAGTTCATGGGGTCGGGGCGGAAATGTCAAATGTCAAGCACCTGGGTATTGTGATTTGGTCCTGCGCCTTAGGGTTAGGGTTAGGGTTAGGAGCAGGTTGAGGTTAGGGTTAGGGCTAGGATTAGGGTTAGGATCAGGGTGAAAGCATTGAAATTGAAATGCCTGTGTCTTCCAATGTGGGTTGGAAACTTAGTATTAGTGTAGGTTCGTGGGGAGGGGAAGGGATAATGTCACTTGTCAAACACCTGGGGAGTTTGATTTGGTCCTGTGCCTCAGGGTTAGGGTTAGGGTCAGGAGCAGGTTGAGGTTTAGGGTTCCAATTCATGTACCTGACGTTTGGAGTGTGGGTATGATTGTTAGGGTTAGGGTGCTTCTTTTCGTAAGGATCATGGACAGTGCAGAAATAGCGGTCCTTGAGGACGACTTATTGTTCTGGCAGGGTTAGGGCTAGGGTTAGGGTTAGGGTCAGGGTGCTAGATCGCATTGAAATGGAAATGCCTCTGTCTTCCAGTGTGGGTAGGAGAGTTAGTATTAGCGTCAGCTGGTGGGGATGGGGAGGGAGAATGTCACATGTCAAGCACCTGGCTATTTTGCTTTGGTCCAGGCCAATAGGGTTAGGGTTAGGGATAGGGGTAGGTGGAGGTTTAGGGTTCCAATTCATGTACCTGACGTTTGGAGTGTGGGTATGATTGTTAGGGTTAGCGTGCTTCTTTTCCTAAGGGTCATGCATAGTGCAGAAATAGCTGTACTAGATGATGACTTATTGTTCTGGTAGGGTTAGGGCCAGGGTTAGGGTAAGGGTCAGGGTGATAGATAGCATTGCCATTGAAATGCCTGTGCCTTCCAGTGTGGGTTGGAAACTTAGTATTAGCATAAGTTCGTGGAGAGGGGCAGGGATAATGTCACATGTCAGGCACCTGGGTATTGTGATTTGGTGCTGTGCCTTAAGTTTCGGGTTAGGGATAGGAACAGGTTGAGGTTTAGGGTTCCAATTCATGTACCTGACGTTTGGAGTGTGGGTATGATTGTTAGGGTTAGCGTGCTTCTGTTTGTAAGGGTCATGGATAGTGCAGATTTAGCGGTAGTTGAGGATGACTTGTTGTTCAGGCAGGGTTAGGGCTAGGGGTAGGGTTAGAGTCAGGGTGATAGATAGCATTGAAATTGAAATTCCTGTGTCTTCCAACGTCGTTTGGAAAGTTAGTAGAAGCGTAAGTTCATGGGGTTGGGGCGGAAATGTCAAATGTGAAGCACATGGGTATTGTGATTTGGTCCTGCGCCTTAGGATTAGGGTTAGGGTTAGGAGCAGGTTGAGGTTAGGGTTAGGGCTAGGATTAGGGTTAGGATCAGGATGAAAGCATTGAAATTGAAATGCCTGTGTCTTCCAATGTGGGTTGGAAAGTTAGTATTAGTGTAGGTGCGTGGGAAGGGGGAGGGATAATGTCACTTGTCAAACACCTGGAGAGTTTGATTTGGTCCTGTGCCTCAGGGTTAGGGTTAGGGTCAGGAGCAGGTTGAGGTTTAGGGTTCCAATTCATGTACCTGACGTTTGGAGTGTGGGTATGATTGTTAGGGTTAGGGTGCTTCTTTTCGTAAGGATCATGGACAGTGCAGAAATAGCGGTCCTTTAGGACGACTTATTGTTCTGGCAGGGTTAGGGCTAGGGTTAGGGTTAGGGTCAGGGTGCTAGATCGCATTGAAGTGGAAATGCCTCTGTCTTCCAGTGTGGGTAGGAGAGTTAGTATTAGCGTCAGCTGGTGGGGATGGGGAGGGAGAATGTCACATGTCAAGCACCTGGCTATTGTGCTTTGGTCCAGGCCAATAGGGTTAGGGTTAGGGGTAGGGGTAGGTGGAGGTTTAGGGTTCCAATTCATGTACCTGACGTTTGGAGTGTGGGTATGATTGTTAGGGTTAGCGTGCTTCTTTTCCTAAGGGTCATGCATAGTGCAGAAATAGCTGTACTAGATGATGACTTATTGTTCTGGTAGGGTTAGGGCCAGGGTTAGAGTAAGGGTCAGGGTGATAGATAGCATTGCCATTGAAATGCCTGTGCCTTCCAGTGTGGGTTGGAAACTTAGTATTAGCATAAGTTCGTGGAGAGGGGCAGGGATAATGTCACATGTCAGGCACCTGGGTATTGTGATTTGGTGCTGTGCCTTAAGGTTCGGGTTAGGGATAGGAACAGGTTGAGGTTTAGGGTTCCAATTCATGTACCTGACGTTTGGAGTGTAGGTATGATTGTTAGGGTTAGCGTGCTTCTTTTTGTAAGGGTCATGGATAGTGCAGATTTAGCGGTAGTTGAGGATGACTTGTTGTTCAGGCAGGGTTAGGGCTAGGGGTAGGGTTAGAGTCAGGGTGATAGATAGCATTGAAATTGAAATTCCTGTGTCTTCCAACGTCGTTTGGAAAGTTAGTAGAAGCGTAAGTTCATGGGGTCGGGGCGGAAATGTCAAATGTCAAGCACCTGGGTATTGTGATTTGGTCCTGCGCCTTAGGGTTAGGGTTAGGGTTAGGAGCAGGTTGAGGTTAGGGTTAGGGCTAGGATTAGGGTTAGGATCAGGGTGAAAGCATTGAAATTGAAATGCCTGTGTCTTCCAATGTGGGTTGGAAACTTAGTATTAGTGTAGGTTCGTGGGGAGGGGAAGGGATAATGTCACTTGTCAAACACCTGGGGAGTTTGATTTGGTCCTGTGCCTCAGGGTTAGGGTTAGGGTCAGGAGCAGGTTGAGGTTTAGGGTTCCAATTCATGTACCTGACGTTTGGAGTGTGGGTATGATTGTTAGGGTTAGGGTGCTTCTTTTCGTAAGGATCATGGACAGTGCAGAAATAGCGGTCCTTGAGGACGACTTATTGTTCTGGCAGGGTTAGGGCTAGGGTTAGGGTTAGGGTCAGGGTGCTAGATCGCATTGAAATGGAAATGCCTCTGTCTTCCAGTGTGGGTAGGAGAGTTAGTATTAGCGTCAGCTGGTGGGGATGGGGAGGGAGAATGTCACATGTCAAGCACCTGGCTATTTGCTTTGGTCCAGGCCAATAGGGTTAGGGTTAGGGATAGGGGTAGGTGGAGGTTTAGGGTTCCAATTCATGTACCTGACGTTTGGAGTGTGGGTATGATTGTTAGGGTTAGCGTGCTTCTTTTCCTAAGGGTCATGCATAGTGCAGAAATAGCTGTACTAGATGATGACTTATTGTTCTGGTAGGGTTAGGGCCAGGGTTAGGGTAAGGGTCAGGGTGATAGATAGCATTGCCATTGAAATGCCTGTGCCTTCCAGTGTGGGTTGGAAACTTAGTATTAGCATAAGTTCGTGGAGAGGGGCAGGGATAATGTCACATGTCAGGCACCTGGGTATTGTGATTTGGTGCTGTGCCTTAAGGTTCGGGTTAGGGATAGGAACAGGTTGAGGTTTAGGGTTCCAATTCATGTACCTGACGTTTGGAGTGTAGGTATGATTGTTAGGGTTAGCGTGCTTCTTTTTGTAAGGGTCATGGATAGTGCAGATTTAGCGGTAGTTGAGGATGACTTGTTGTTCAGGCAAGGTTAGGGCTAGGGGTAGGGTTAGAGTCAGGGTGATAGATAGCATTGAAATTGAAATTCCTGTGTCTTCCAACGTCGTTTGGAAAGTTAGTAGAAGCGTAAGTTCATGGGGTCGGGGCGGAAATGTCAAATGTCAAGCACCTGGGTATTGTGATTTGGTCCTGCGCCTTAGGGTTAGGGTTAGGGTTAGGAGCAGGTTGAGGTTAGGGTTAGGGCTAGGATTAGGGTTAGGATCAGGGTGAAAGCATTGAAATTGAAATGCCTGTGTCTTCCAATGTGGGTTGGAAAGTTAGTATTAGTGTAGGTTCGTGGGAAGGGGGAGGGATAATGTCACTTGTCAAACACCTGGGGAGTTTGATTTGGTCCTGTGCCTCAGGGTTAGGGTTAGGGTCAGGAGCAGGTTGAGGTTTAGGGTTCCAATTCATGTACCTGACGTTTGGAGTGTGGGTATGATTGTTAGGGTTAGGGTGCTTCTTTTCGTAAGGATCATGGACAGTGCAGAAATAGCGGTCCTTGAGGACGACTTATTGTTCTGGCAGGGTTAGGGCTAGGGTTAGGGTTAGGGTCAGGGTGCTAGATCGCATTGAAATGGAAATGCCTCTGTCTTCCAGTGTGGGTAGGAGAGTTAGTATTAGCGTCAGCTGGTGGGGATGGGGAGGGAGAATGTCACATGTCAAGCACCTGGCTATTGTGCTTTGGTCCAGGCCAATAGGGTTAGGGTTAGGGTAGGGGTAGGTGGAGGTTTAGGGTTCCAATTCATGTACCTGACGTTTGGAGTGTGGGTATGATTGTTAGGGTTAGCGTGCTTCTTTTCCTAAGGGTCATGCATAGTGCAGAAATAGCTGTACTAGATGATGACTTATTGTTCTGGTAGGGTTAGGGCCAGGGTTAGGGTAAGGGTCAGGGTGATAGATAGCATTGCCATTGAAATGCCTGTGCCTTCCAGTGTGGGTTGGAAACTTAGTATTAGCATAAGTTCGTGGAGAGGGGCAGGGATAATGTCACATGTCAGGCACCTGGGTATTGTGATTTGGTGCTGTGCCTTAAGGTTCGGGTTAGGGATAGGAACAGGTTGAGGTTTAGGGTTCCAATTCATGTACCTGACGTTTGGAGTGTAGGTATGATTGTTAGGGTTAGCGTGCTTCTTTTTGTAAGGGTCATGGATAGTGCAGATTTAGCGGTAGTTGAGGATGACTTGTTGTTCAGGCAAGGTTAGGGCTAGGGGTAGGGTTAGAGTCAGGGTGATAGATAGCATTGAAATTGAAATTCCTGTGTCTTCCAACGTCGTTTGGAAAGTTAGTAGAAGCGTAAGTTCATGGGGTCGGGGCGGAAATGTCAAATGTCAAGCACCTGGGTATTGTGATTTGGTCCTGCGCCTTAGGGTTAGGGTTAGGGTTAGGAGCAGGTTGAGGTTAGGGTTAGGGCTAGGATTAGGGTTAGGATCAGGGTGAAAGCATTGAAATTGAAATGCCTGTGTCTTCCAATGTGGGTTGGAAACTTAGTATTAGTGTAGGTTCGTGGGGAGGGGAAGGGATAATGTCACTTGTCAAACACCTGGGGAGTTTGATTTGGTCCTGTGCCTCAGGGTTAGGGTTAGGGTCAGGAGCAGGTTGAGGTTTAGGGTTCCAATTCATGTACCTGACGTTTGGAGTGTGGGTATGATTGTTAGGGTTAGGGTGCTTCTTTTCGTAAGGATCATGGACAGTGCAGAAATAGCGGTCCTTGAGGACGACTTATTGTTCTGGCAGGGTTAGGGCTAGGGTTAGGGTTAGGGTCAGGGTGCTAGATCGCATTGAAATGGAAATGCCTCTGTCTTCCAGTGTGGGTAGGAGAGTTAGTATTAGCGTCAGCTGGTGGGGATGGGGAGGGAGAATGTCACATGTCAAGCACCTGGCTATTGTGCTTTGGTCCAGGCCAATAGGGTTAGGGTTAGGGATAGGGGTAGGTGGAGGTTTAGGGTTCCAATTCATGTACCTGACGTTTGGAGTGTGGGTATGATTGTTAGGGTTAGCGTGCTTCTTTTCCTAAGGGTCATGCATAGTGCAGAAATAGCTGTACTAGATGATGACTTATTGTTCTGGTAGGGTTAGGGCCAGGGTTAGGGTAAGGGTCAGGGTGATAGATAGCATTGCCATTGAAATGCCTGTGCCTTCCAGTGTGGGTTGGAAACTTAGTATTAGCATAAGTTCGTGGAGAGGGGCAGGGATAATGTCACATGTCAGGCACCTGGGTATTGTGATTTGGTGCTGTGCCTTAAGGTTCGGGTTAGGGATAGGAACAGGTTGAGGTTTAGGGTTCCAATTCATGTACCTGACGTTTGGAGTGTAGGTATGATTGTTAGGGTTAGCGTGCTTCTTTTTGTAAGGGTCATGGATAGTGCAGATTTAGCGGTAGTTGAGGATGACTTGTTGTTCAGGCAGGTTAGGGCTAGGGGTAGGGTTAGAGTCAGGGTGATAGATAGCATTGAAATTGAAATTCCTGTGTCTTCCAACGTCGTTTGGAAAGTTAGTAGAAGCGTAAGTTCATGGGGTCGGGGCGGAAATGTCAAATGTCAAGCACCTGGGTATTGTGATTTGGTCCTGCGCCTTAGGGTTAGGGTTAGGGTTAGGAGCAGGTTGAGGTTAGGGTTAGGGCTAGGATTAGGGTTAGGATCAGGGTGAAAGCATTGAAATTGAAATGCCTGTGTCTTCCAATGTGGGTTGGAAAGTTAGTATTAGTGTAGGTGCGTGGGAAGGGGAGGGATAATGTCACTTGTCAAACACCTGGGGAGTTTGATTTGGTCCTGTGCCTCAGGGTTAGGGTTAGGGTCAGGAGCAGGTTGAGGTTTAGGGTTCCAATTCATGTACCTGACGTTTGGAGTGTGGGTATGATTGTTAGGGTTAGGGTGCTTCTTTTCGTAAGGATCATGGACAGTGCAGAAATAGCGGTCCTTGAGGACGACTTATTGTTCTGGCAGGGTTAGGGCTAGGGTTAGGGTTAGGGTCAGGGTGCTAGATCGCATTGAAATGGAAATGCCTCTGTCTTCCAGTGTGGGTAGGAGAGTTAGTATTAGCGTCAGCTGGTGGGGATGGGGAGGGAGAATGTCACATGTCAAGCACCTGGCTATTGTGCTTTGGTCCAGGCCAATAGGGTTAGGGTTAGGGGTAGGGGTAGGTGGAGGTTTAGGGTTCCAATTCATGTACCTGACGTTTGGAGTGTGGGTATGATTGTTAGGGTTAGCGTGCTTCTTTTCCTAAGGGTCATGCATAGTGCAGAAATAGCTGTACTAGATGATGACTTATTGTTCTGGTAGGGTTAGGGCCAGGGTTAGGGTAAGGGTCAGGGTGATAGATAGCATTGCCATTGAAATGCCTGTGCCTTCCAGTGTGGGTTGGAAACTTAGTATTAGCATAAGTTCGTGGAGAGGGGCAGGGATAATGTCACATGTCAGGCACCTGGGTATTGTGATTTGGTGCTGTGCCTTAAGGTTCGGGTTAGGGATAGGAACAGGTTGAGGTTTAGGGTTCCAATTCATGTACCTGACGTTTGGAGTGTAGGTATGATTGTTAGGGTTAGCGTGCTTCTTTTTGTAAGGGTCATGGATAGTGCAGATTTAGCGGTAGTTGAGGATGACTTGTTGTTCAGGCAGGTTAGGGCTAGGGGTAGGGTTAGAGTCAGGGTGATAGATAGCATTGAAATTGAAATTCCTGTGTCTTCCAACGTCGTTTGGAAAGTTAGTAGAAGCGTAAGTTCATGGGGTCGGGGCGGAAATGTCAAATGTCAAGCACCTGGGTATTGTGATTTGGTCCTGCGCCTTAGGGTTAGGGTTAGGGTTAGGAGCAGGTTGAGGTTAGGGTTAGGGCTAGGATTAGGGTTAGGATCAGGGTGAAAGCATTGAAATTGAAATGCCTGTGTCTTCCAATGTGGGTTGGAAACTTAGTATTAGTGTAGGTTCGTGGGAAGGGGGAGGGATAATGTCACTTGTCAAACACCTGGGGAGTTTGATTTGGTCCTGTGCCTCAGGGTTAGGGTTAGGGTCAGGAGCAGGTTGAGGTTTAGGGTTCCAATTCATGTACCTGACGTTTGGAGTGTGGGTATGATTGTTAGGGTTAGGGTGCTTCTTTTCGTAAGGATCATGGACAGTGCAGAAATAGCGGTCCTTGAGGACGACTTATTGTTCTGGCAGGGTTAGGGCTAGGGTTAGGGTTAGGGTCAGGGTGCTAGATCGCATTGAAATGGAAATGCCTCTGTCTTCCAGTGTGGGTAGGAGAGTTAGTATTAGCGTCAGCTGGTGGGGATGGGGAGGGAGAATGTCACATGTCAAGCACCTGGCTATTGTGCTTTGGTCCAGGCCAATAGGGTTAGGGTTAGGGATAGGGGTAGGTGGAGGTTTAGGGTTCCAATTCATGTACCTGACGTTTGGAGTGTGGGTATGATTGTTAGGGTTAGCGTGCTTCTTTTCCTAAGGGTCATGCATAGTGCAGAAATAGCTGTACTAGATGATGACTTATTGTTCTGGTAGGGTTAGGGCCAGGGTTAGGGTAAGGGTCAGGGTGATAGATAGCATTGCCATTGAAATGCCTGTGCCTTCCAGTGTGGGTTGGAAACTTAGTATTAGCATAAGTTCGTGGAGAGGGGCAGGGATAATGTCACATGTCAGGCACCTGGGTATTGTGATTTGGTGCTGTGCCTTAAGGTTCGGGTTAGGGATAGGAACAGGTTGAGGTTTAGGGTTCCAATTCATGTACCTGACGTTTGGAGTGTAGGTATGATTGTTAGGGTTAGCGTGCTTCTTTTTGTAAGGGTCATGGATAGTGCAGATTTAGCGGTAGTTGAGGATGACTTGTTGTTCAGGCAGGTTAGGGCTAGGGGTAGGGTTAGAGTCAGGGTGATAGATAGCATTGAAATTGAAATTCCTGTGTCTTCCAACGTCGTTTGGAAAGTTAGTAGAAGCGTAAGTTCATGGGGTCGGGGCGGAAATGTCAAATGTCAAGCACCTGGGTATTGTGATTTGGTCCTGCGCCTTAGGGTTAGGGTTAGGGTTAGGAGCAGGTTGAGGTTAGGGTTAGGGCTAGGATTAGGGTTAGGATCAGGGTGAAAGCATTGAAATTGAAATGCCTGTGTCTTCCAATGTGGGTTGGAAAGTTAGTATTAGTGTAGGTTCGTGGGAAGGGGGAGGGATAATGTCACTTGTCAAACACCTGGGGAGTTTGATTTGGTCCTGTGCCTCAGGGTTAGGGTTAGGGTCAGGAGCAGGTTGAGGTTTAGGGTTCCAATTCATGTACCTGACGTTTGGAGTGTGGGTATGATTGTTAGGGTTAGGGTGCTTCTTTTCGTAAGGATCATGGACAGTGCAGAAATAGCGGTCCTTGAGGACGACTTATTGTTCTGGCAGGGTTAGGGCTAGGGTTAGGGTTAGGGTCAGGGTGCTAGATCGCATTGAAATGGAAATGCCTCTGTCTTCCAGTGTGGGTAGGAGAGTTAGTATTAGCGTCAGCTGGTGGGGATGGGGAGGGAGAATGTCACATGTCAAGCACCTGGCTATTGTGCTTTGGTCCAGGCCAATAGGGTTAGGGTTAGGGATAGGGGTAGGTGGAGGTTTAGGGTTCCAATTCATGTACCTGACGTTTGGAGTGTGGGTATGATTGTTAGGGTTAGCGTGCTTCTTTTCCTAAGGGTCATGCATAGTGCAGAAATAGCTGTACTAGATGATGACTTATTGTTCTGGTAGGGTTAGGGCCAGGGTTAGGGTAAGGGTCAGGGTGATAGATAGCATTGCAATTGAAATGCCTGTGCCTTCCAGTGTGGGTTGGAAACTTAGTATTAGCATAAGTTCGTGGAGAGGGGCAGGGATAATGTCACATGTCAGGCACCTGGGTATTGTGATTTGGTGCTGTGCCTTAAGGTTCGGGTTAGGGATAGGAACAGGTTGAGGTTTAGGGTTCCAATTCATGTACCTGACGTTTGGAGTGTAGGTATGATTGTTAGGGTTAGCGTGCTTCTTTTTGTAAGGGTCATGGATAGTGCAGATTTAGCGGTAGTTGAGGATGACTTGTTGTTCAGGCAGGGTTAGGGCTAGGGGTAGGGTTAGAGTCAGGGTGATAGATAGCATTGAAATTGAAATTCCTGTGTCTTCCAACGTCGTTTGGAAAGTTAGTAGAAGCGTAAGTTCATGGGGTCGGGGCGGAAATGTCAAATGTCAAGCACCTGGGTATTGTGATTTGGTCCTGCGCCTTAGGGTTAGGGTTAGGGTTAGGAGCAGGTTGAGGTTAGGGTTAGGGCTAGGATTAGGGTTAGGATCAGGGTGAAAGCATTGAAATTGAAATGCCTGTGTCTTCCAATGTGGGTTGGAAACTTAGTATTAGTGTAGGTTCGTGGGGAGGGGAAGGGATAATGTCACTTGTCAAACACCTGGGGAGTTTGATTTGGTCCTGTGCCTCAGGGTTAGGGTTAGGGTCAGGAGCAGGTTGAGGTTTAGGGTTCCAATTCATGTACCTGACGTTTGGAGTGTGGGTATGATTGTTAGGGTTAGGGTGCTTCTTTTCGTAAGGATCATGGACAGTGCAGAAATAGCGGTCCTTGAGGACGACTTATTGTTCTGGCAGGGTTAGGGCTAGGGTTAGGGTTAGGGTCAGGGTGCTAGATCGCATTGAAATGGAAATGCCTCTGTCTTCCAGTGTGGGTAGGAGAGTTAGTATTAGCGTCAGCTGGTGGGGATGGGGAGGGAGAATGTCACATGTCAAGCACCTGGCTATTGTGCTTTGGTCCAGGCCAATAGGGTTAGGGTTAGGGATAGGGGTAGGTGGAGGTTTAGGGTTCCAATTCATGTACCTGACGTTTGGAGTGTGGGTATGATTGTTAGGGTTAGCGTGCTTCTTTTCCTAAGGGTCATGCATAGTGCAGAAATAGCTGTACTAGATGATGACTTATTGTTCTGGTAGGGTTAGGGCCAGGGTTAGGGTAAGGGTCAGGGTGATAGATAGCATTGCATTGAAATGCCTGTGCCTTCCAGTGTGGGTTGGAAACTTAGTATTAGCATAAGTTCGTGGAGAGGGGCAGGGATAATGTCACATGTCAGGCACCTGGGTATTGTGATTTGGTGCTGTGCCTTAAGGTTCGGGTTAGGGATAGGAACAGGTTGAGGTTTAGGGTTCCAATTCATGTACCTGACGTTTGGAGTGTAGGTATGATTGTTAGGGTTAGCGTGCTTCTTTTTGTAAGGGTCATGGATAGTGCAGATTTAGCGGTAGTTGAGGATGACTTGTTGTTCAGGCAAGGTTAGGGCTAGGGGTAGGGTTAGAGTCAGGGTGATAGATAGCATTGAAATTGAAATTCCTGTGTCTTCCAACGTCGTTTGGAAAGTTAGTAGAAGCGTAAGTTCATGGGGTCGGGGCGGAAATGTCAAATGTCAAGCACCTGGGTATTGTGATTTGGTCCTGCGCCTTAGGGTTAGGGTTAGGGTTAGGAGCAGGTTGAGGTTAGGGTTAGGGCTAGGATTAGGGTTAGGATCAGGGTGAAAGCATTGAAATTGAAATGCCTGTGTCTTCCAATGTGGGTTGGAAAGTTAGTATTAGTGTAGGTGCGTGGGAAGGGGGAGGGATAATGTCACTTGTCAAACACCTGGGGAGTTTGATTTGGTCCTGTGCCTCAGGGTTAGGGTTAGGGTCAGGAGCAGGTTGAGGTTTAGGGTTCCAATTCATGTACCTGACGTTTGGAGTGTGGGTATGATTGTTAGGGTTAGGGTGCTTCTTTTCGTAAGGATCATGGACAGTGCAGAAATAGCGGTCCTTGAGGACGACTTATTGTTCTGGCAGGGTTAGGGCTAGGGTTAGGGTTAGGGTCAGGGTGCTAGATCGCATTGAAATGGAAATGCCTCTGTCTTCCAGTGTGGGTAGGAGAGTTAGTATTAGCGTCAGCTGGTGGGGATGGGGAGGGAGAATGTCACATGTCAAGCACCTGGCTATTGTGCTTTGGTCCAGGCCAATAGGGTTAGGGTTAGGGGTAGGGGTAGGTGGAGGTTTAGGGTTCCAATTCATGTACCTGACGTTTGGAGTGTGGGTATGATTGTTAGGGTTAGCGTGCTTCTTTTCCTAAGGGTCATGCATAGTGCAGAAATAGCTGTACTAGATGATGACTTATTGTTCTGGTAGGGTTAGGGCCAGGGTTAGGGTAAGGGTCAGGGTGATAGATAGCATTGCCATTGAAATGCCTGTGCCTTCCAGTGTGGGTTGGAAACTTAGTATTAGCATAAGTTCGTGGAGAGGGGCAGGGATAATGTCACATGTCAGGCACCTGGGTATTGTGATTTGGTGCTGTGCCTTAAGGTTCGGGTTAGGGATAGGAACAGGTTGAGGTTTAGGGTTCCAATTCATGTACCTGACGTTTGGAGTGTGGGTATGATTGTTAGGGTTAGCGTGCTTCTGTTTGTAAGGGTCATGGATAGTGCAGATTTAGCGGTAGTTGAGGATGACTTGTTGTTCAGGCAGGCTTAGGGCTAGGGGTAGGGTTAGAGTCAGGGTGATAGATAGCATGGAAATTGAAATTCCTGTGTCTTCCAACGTCGTTTGGAAAGTTAGTAGAAGCGTAAGTTCATGGGGTTGGGGCGGAAATGTCAAATGTCAAGCACATGGGTATTGTGATTTGGTCCTGCGCCTTAGGATTAGGGTTAGGGTTAGGAGCAGGTTGAGGTTAGGGTTAGGGCTAGGATTAGGGTTAGGATCAGGATGAAAGCATTGAAATTGAAATGCCTGTGTCTTCCAATGTGGGTTGGAAAGTTAGTATTAGTGTAGGTGCGTGGGAAGGGGGAGGGATAATGTCACTTGTCAAACACCTGGGGAGTTTGATTTGGTCCTGTGCCTCAGGGTTAGGGTTAGGGTCAGGAGCAGGTTGAGGTTTAGGGTTCCAATTCATGTACCTGACGTTTGGAGTGTGGGTATGATTGTTAGGGTTAGGGTGCTTCTTTTCGTAAGGATCATGGACAGTGCAGAAATAGCGGTCCTTGAGGACGACTTATTGTTCTGGCAGGGTTAGGGCTAGGGTTAGGGTTAGGGTCAGGGTGCTAGATCGCATTGAAATGGAAATGCCTCTGTCTTCCAGTGTGGGTAGGAAAGTTAGTATTAGCGTAAGTTGGTGGGGATGGGGAGGGAGAATGTCACATGTCAAGCACCTGGATATTGTGCTTTGGTCCAGGCCATTAGGGTTAGGGTTAGGGTTAGGCGTAGGCTTAGGTTTAGGGTTCCAATTCATGTATCTGACGTTTGGAGTGTGGGTATGATTGTTAGGGTTAGGGTGCTTCTTTTCGTAAGGGTCATGGATAGTGCAGAAATAGCTGTACTAGATGATGACTTATTGTTCTGGTAGGGTTAGGGCCAGGGTTAGGGTTAGGGTCAGGGTGATAGATAGCATTGAAATTGAAATGCCTGTGTCTTCCAGTGTGGGTTGGAAACTTAGTATTGGCATAAGTCCGTGGAGAGGGGCAGGGATAATGTCACATGTCAAGCACCTGGGTATTGTGATTTGCTGCTGTGCCTTCAGGTTAGGGTTAGGGATAGGAACAGGTTGAGGTTTAGGGTTCCAATTCATGTACCTGACGTTTGGAGTGTGGGTATGATTGTTAGGGTTAGCGTGCTTCTTTTTGTATGGGTCATGGATAGTGCAGAATTAGCGGTAGTTGAGGATGACTTGTTGTTTTGGCAGGGTTAGGGCTAGGGGTAGGGTTAGAGTCAGGGTGATAGATAGCATTGAAATTGAAATTCCTGTGTCTTCAAACGTCGTTTGGAAAGTTAGTAGAAACGAAAGTTCATGGGGGCGGGGCAGAAGTGTCACATGTGAAGCACCTGGGTATTCTGATTTGGTCTTGCGCCTTAGGGTTAGGGTTAGGGTTAGGAGCAGGTTGAGGTTAGGGTTAGGGCTAGGATTAGCGTTAGGATCAGGGTGAAAGCATTGAAATTGAAATGCCTGTGTCTTCCACTGTGGGATGGAAAGTTAGTATTAGTGTAGGTTCGTGGGAAGGGGGAGGGATAATGTCACTTGTCAAACACCTGGGGAGTTTGATTTGGTCCTGTGCCTCAGGGTTAGGGTTAGGGTCAGGAGCAGGTTGAGGTTTAGGGTTCCAATTCATGTACCTGACGTTTGGAGTGTGGGTATGATTGTTAGGGTTAGGGTGCTTCTTTTCGTAAGGATCATGGACAGTGCAGAAATAGCGGTCCTTGAGGACGACTTATTGTTCTGGCAGGGTTAGGGCTAGGGTTAGGGTTAGGGTCAGGGTGCTAGATCGCATTGAAATGGAAATGCCTCTGTCTTCCTGTGTGGGTAGGAGAGTTAGTATTAGCGTCAGCTGGTGGGGATGGGGAGGGAGAATGTCACATGTCAAGCACCTGGCTATTGTGCTTTGGTCCAGGCCAATAGGGTTAGGGTTAGGGATAAGGGTAGGTGGAGGTTTAGGGTTCCCATTCATGTACCTGACGTTTGGAGTGTGGGTATGATTGTTAGGGTTAGCGTGCTTCTTTTCCTAAGGGTCATGCATAGTGCAGAAATAGCTGTACTAGATGATGACTTATTGTTCTGGTAGGGTTAGGGCCAGGGTTAGGGTAAGGGTCAGGGTGATAGATAGCATTGCCATTGAAATGCCTGTGCCTTCCAGTGTGGGTTGGAAACTTAGTATTAGCATAAGTTCGTGGAGAGGGGCAGGGATAATGTCACATGTCAGGCACCTGGGTATTGTGATTTGGTGCTGTGCCTTAAGGTTCGGGTTAGGGATAGGAACAGGTTGAGGTTTAGGGTTCCAATTCATGTACCTGACGTTTGGAGTGTAGGTATGATTGTTAGGGTTAGCGTGCTTCTTTTTGTAAGGGTCATGGATAGTGCAGATTTAGCGGTAGTTGAGGATGACTTGTTGTTCAGGCAAGGTTAGGGCTAGGGGTAGGGTTAGAGTCAGGGTGATAGATAGCATTGAAATTGAAATTCCTGTGTCTTCCAACGTCGTTTGGAAAGTTAGTAGAAGCGTAAGTTCATGGGGTCGGGGCGGAAATGTCAAATGTCAAGCACCTGGGTATTGTGATTTGGTCCTGCGCCTTAGGGTTAGGGTTAGGGTTAGGAGCAGGTTGAGGTTAGGGTTAGGGCTAGGATTAGGGTTAGGATCAGGGTGAAAGCATTGAAATTGAAATGCCTGTGTCTTCCAATGTGGGTTGGAAAGTTAGTATTAGTGTAGGTGCGTGGGAAGGGGAGGGATAATGTCACTTGTCAAACACCTGGGGAGTTTGATTTGGTCCTGTGCCTCAGGGTTAGGGTTAGGGTCAGGAGCAGGTTGAGGTTTAGGGTTCCAATTCATGTACCTGACGTTTGGAGTGTGGGTATGATTGTTAGGGTTAGGGTGCTTCTTTTCGTAAGGATCATGGACAGTGCAGAAATAGCGGTCCTTGAGGACGACTTATTGTTCTGGCAGGGTTAGGGCTAGGGTTAGGGTTAGGGTCAGGGTGCTAGATCGCATTGAAATGGAAATGCCTCTGTCTTCCAGTGTGGGTAGGAGAGTTAGTATTAGCGTCAGCTGGTGGGGATGGGGAGGGAGAATGTCACATGTCAAGCACCTGGCTATTGTGCTTTGGTCCAGGCCAATAGGGTTAGGGTTAGGGATAGGGGTAGGTGGAGGTTTAGGGTTCCAATTCATGTACCTGACGTTTGGAGTGTGGGTATGATTGTTAGGGTTAGCGTGCTTCTTTTCCTAAGGGTCATGCATAGTGCAGAAATAGCTGTACTAGATGATGACTTATTGTTCTGGTAGGGTTAGGGCCAGGGTTAGGGTAAGGGTCAGGGTGATAGATAGCATTGCCATTGAAATGCCTGTGCCTTCCAGTGTGGGTTGGAAACTTAGTATTAGCATAAGTTCGTGGAGAGGGGCAGGGATAATGTCACATGTCAGGCACCTGGGTATTGTGATTTGGTGCTGTGCCTTAAGGTTCGGGTTAGGGATAGGAACAGGTTGAGGTTTAGGGTTCCAATTCATGTACCTGACGTTTGGAGTGTAGGTATGATTGTTAGGGTTAGCGTGCTTCTTTTTGTAAGGGTCATGGATAGTGCAGATTTAGCGGTAGTTGAGGATGACTTGTTGTTCAGGCAGGTTAGGGCTAGGGGTAGGGTTAGAGTCAGGGTGATAGATAGCATTGAAATTGAAATTCCTGTGTCTTCCAACGTCGTTTGGAAAGTTAGTAGAAGCGTAAGTTCATGGGGTCGGGGCGGAAATGTCAAATGTCAAGCACCTGGGTATTGTGATTTGGTCCTGCGCCTTAGGGTTAGGGTTAGGGTTAGGAGCAGGTTGAGGTTAGGGTTAGGGCTAGGATTAGGGTTAGGATCAGGGTGAAAGCATTGAAATTGAAATGCCTGTGTCTTCCAATGTGGGTTGGAAAGTTAGTATTAGTGTAGGTTCGTGGGAAGGGGGAGGGATAATGTCACTTGTCAAACACCTGGGGAGTTTGATTTGGTCCTGTGCCTCAGGGTTAGGGTTAGGGTCAGGAGCAGGTTGAGGTTTAGGGTTCCAATTCATGTACCTGACGTTTGGAGTGTGGGTATGATTGTTAGGGTTAGGGTGCTTCTTTTCGTAAGGATCATGGACAGTGCAGAAATAGCGGTCCTTGAGGACGACTTATTGTTCTGGCAGGGTTAGGGCTAGGGTTAGGGTTAGGGTCAGGGTGCTAGATCGCATTGAAATGGAAATGCCTCTGTCTTCCAGTGTGGGTAGGAGAGTTAGTATTAGCGTCAGCTGGTGGGGATGGGGAGGGAGAATGTCACATGTCAAGCACCTGGCTATTGTGCTTTGGTCCAGGCCAATAGGGTTAGGGTTAGGGGTAGGGGTAGGTGGAGGTTTAGGGTTCCAATTCATGTACCTGACGTTTGGAGTGTGGGTATGATTGTTAGGGTTAGCGTGCTTCTTTTCCTAAGGGTCATGCATAGTGCAGAAATAGCTGTACTAGATGATGACTTATTGTTCTGGTAGGGTTAGGGCCAGGGTTAGGGTAAGGGTCAGGGTGATAGATAGCATTGCAATTGAAATGCCTGTGCCTTCCAGTGTGGGTTGGAAACTTAGTATTAGCATAAGTTCGTGGAGAGGGGCAGGGATAATGTCACATGTCAGGCACCTGGGTATTGTGATTTGGTGCTGTGCCTTAAGGTTCGGGTTAGGGATAGGAACAGGTTGAGGTTTAGGGTTCCAATTCATGTACCTGACGTTTGGAGTGTGGGTATGATTGTTAGGGTTAGCGTGCTTCTGTTTGTAAGGGTCATGGATAGTGCAGATTTAGCGGTAGTTGAGGATGCCTTGTTGTTCAGGCAGGGTTAGGGCTAGGGGTAGCGTTAGAGTCAGGGTGATAGATAGCATGGAAATTGAAATTCCTGTGTCTTCCAACGTCGTTTGGAAAGTTAGTAGAAGCGTAAGTTCATGGGGTTGGGCCGGAAATGTCAAATGTCAAGCACATGGGTATTGTGATTTGGTCCTGCGCCTTAGGGTTAGGGTTAGGGTTAGGAGCAGGTTGAGGTTAGGGTTAGGGCTAGGATTAGGGTTAGGATCAGGGTGAAAGCATTGAAATTGAAATGCCTGTGTCTTCCAATGTGGGTTGGAAAGTTAGTATTAGTGTAGGTGCGTGGGAAGGGGGAGGGATAATGTCACTTGTCAAACACCTGGGGAGTTTGATTTGGGCCTGTGCCTCAGGGTTAGGGTTAGGGTCAGGAGCAGGTTGAGGTTTAGGGTTCCAATTCATGTACCTGACGTTTGGAGTGTGGGTATGATTGTTAGGGTTAGGGTGCTTCTTTTCCTAAGGATCATGGACAGTGCAGAAATAGCGGTCCTTGAGGACGACTTATTTTTCTGGCAGGGTTAGGGCTAGGGTTAGGGTTAGGGTCAGGGTGCTAGATCGCATTGAAATGGAAATGCCTCTGTCTTCCAGTGTGGGTAGGAGAGTTAGTATTAGCGTCAGCTGGTGGGGATGGGGAGGGAGAATGTCACATGTCAAGCACCTGGCTATTGTGCTTTGGTCCAGGCCAATAGGGTTAGGGTTAGGGATAAGGGTAGGTGGAGGTTTAGGGTTCCAATTCATGTACCTGACGTTTGGAGTGTGGGTATGATTGTTAGGGTTAGCGTGCTTCTTTTCCTAAGGGTCATGCATAGTGCAGAAATAGCTGTACTAGATGATGACTTATTGTTCTGGTAGGGTTAGGGCCAGGGTTAGGGTAAGGGTCAGGGTGATAGATAGCATTGCCATTGAAATGCCTGTGCCTTCCAGTGTGGGTTGGAAACTTAGTATTAGCATAAGTTCGTGGAGAGGGGCAGGGATAATGTCACATGTCAGGCACCTGGGTATTGTGATTTGGTGCTGTGCCTTAAGGTTCGGGTTAGGGATAGGAACAGGTTGAGGTTTAGGGTTCCAATTCATGTACCTGACGTTTGGAGTGTAGGTATGATTGTTAGGGTTAGCGTGCTTCTTTTTGTAAGGGTCATGGATAGTGCAGATTTAGCGGTAGTTGAGGATGACTTGTTGTTCAGGCAAGGTTAGGGCTAGGGGTAGGGTTAGAGTCAGGGTGATAGATAGCATTGAAATTGAAATTCCTGTGTCTTCCAACGTCGTTTGGAAAGTTAGTAGAAGCGTAAGTTCATGGGGTCGGGGCGGAAATGTCAAATGTCAAGCACCTGGGTATTGTGATTTGGTCCTGCGCCTTAGGGTTAGGGTTAGGGTTAGGAGCAGGTTGAGGTTAGGGTTAGGGCTAGGATTAGGGTTAGGATCAGGGTGAAAGCATTGAAATTGAAATGCCTGTGTCTTCCAATGTGGGTTGGAAAGTTAGTATTAGTGTAGGTGCGTGGGAAGGGGGAGGGATAATGTCACTTGTCAAACACCTGGGGAGTTTGATTTGGTCCTGTGCCTCAGGGTTAGGGTTAGGGTCAGGAGCAGGTTGAGGTTTAGGGTTCCAATTCATGTACCTGACGTTTGGAGTGTGGGTATGATTGTTAGGGTTAGGGTGCTTCTTTTCGTAAGGATCATGGACAGTGCAGAAATAGCGGTCCTTGAGGACGACTTATTGTTCTGGCAGGGTTAGGGCTAGGGTTAGGGTTAGGGTCAGGGTGCTAGATCGCATTGAAATGGAAATGCCTCTGTCTTCCAGTGTGGGTAGGAGAGTTAGTATTAGCGTCAGCTGGTGGGGATGGGGAGGGAGAATGTCACATGTCAAGCACCTGGCTATTGTGCTTTGGTCCAGGCCAATAGGGTTAGGGTTAGGGTAGGGGTAGGTGGAGGTTTAGGGTTCCAATTCATGTACCTGACGTTTGGAGTGTGGGTATGATTGTTAGGGTTAGCGTGCTTCTTTTCCTAAGGGTCATGCATAGTGCAGAAATAGCTGTACTAGATGATGACTTATTGTTCTGGTAGGGTTAGGGCCAGGGTTAGGGTAAGGGTCAGGGTGATAGATAGCATTGCCATTGAAATGCCTGTGCCTTCCAGTGTGGGTTGGAAACTTAGTATTAGCAAAAGTTCGTGGACAGGGGCAGGGATAATGTCACATGTCAGGCCCCTTGGTATTGTGATTTGGTGCTGTGCCTTAAGTTCGGGTTAGGGATAGGAACAGGTTGAGGTTTAGGGTTCCAATTCATGTACCTGACGTTTGGAGTGTGGGTATGATTGTTAGGGTTAGCGTGCTTCTGTTTGTAAGGGTCATGGATAGTGCAGATTTAGCGGTAGTTGAGGATGACTTGTTGTTCAGGCAGGGTTAGGGCTAGGGGTAGGGTTAGAGTCAGGGTGATAGATAGCATGGAAATTGAAATTCCTGTGTCTTCCAACGTCGTTTGGAAAGTTAGTAGAAGCGTAAGTTCATGGGGTCGGGGCGGAAATGTCAAATGTCAAGCACCTGGGTATTGTGATTTGGTCCTGCGCCTTAGGGTTAGGGTTAGGGTTAGGAGCAGGTTGAGGTTAGGGTTAGGGCTAGGATTAGGGTTAGGATCAGGGTGAAAGCATTGAAATTGAAATGCCTGTGTCTTCCAATGTGGGTTGGAAACTTAGTATTAGTGTAGGTTCGTGGGGAGGGGAAGGGATAATGTCACTTGTCAAACACCTGGGGAGTTTGATTTGGTCCTGTGCCTCAGGGTTAGGGTTAGGGTCAGGAGCAGGTTGAGGTTTAGGTTTCCAATTCATGTGCCTGACGTTTGGAGTGTGGGTATGATTGTTAGGGTTAGGGTGCTTCTTTTCGTAAGGATCATGGACAGTGCAGAAATAGCGGTCCTTGAGGACGACTTATTGTTCTGGTAGGGTTAGGGCCAGGGTTAGGGTAAGGGTCAGGGTGATAGATAGCATTGCCATTGAAATGCCTGTTCCTTCCGGTGTGGGTTGGAAACTTAGTATTAGCATAAGTTCGTGGAGAGGGGCAGGGATAATGTCACATGTCAGGCACCTGGGTATTGTGATTTGGTGCTGTGCCTTAAGGTTCGGGTTAGGGATAGGAACAGGTTGAGGTTTAGGGTTCCAATTCATGTACCTGACGTTTGGAGTGTAGGTATGATTGTTAGGGTTAGCGTGCTTCTTTTTGTAAGGGTCATGGATAGTGCAGATTTAGCGGTAGTTGAGGATGACTTGTTGTTCAGGCAAGGTTAGGGCTAGGGGTAGGGTTAGAGTCAGGGTGATAGATAGCATTGAAATTGAAATTCCTGTGTCTTCCAACGTCGTTTGGAAAGTTAGTAGAAGCGTAAGTTCATGGGGTCGGGGTGGAAATGTCAAATGTCAAGCACCTGGGTATTGTGATTTGGTCCTGCGCCTTAGGGTTAGGGTTAGGGTAGGAGCAGGTTGAGGTTAGGCTTAGGGCAAGGATTAGGGTTAGGATCAGGGTGAAAGCATTGAAATTGAAATGCCTGTGTCTTCCAGTGTGGGTTGGAAACTTAGTATTAGTGTAGGTTCGTGGGGAGGGGAAGGGATAATGTCACTTGTCAAACACCTGGGGAGTTTGATTTGGTCCTGTGCCTCAGGGTTAGGGTTAGGGTCAGGAGCAGGTTGAGGTTTAGGGTTCCAATTCATGTACCTGACGTTTGGAGTGTGGGTATGATTGTTAGGGTTAGCGTGCTTCTTTTCTTAAGGGTCATGCGTAGTGCAGAAATAGCTGTACTAGATGATGACTTATTGTTCTGGTAGGGTTAGGGCCAGGGTTAGGGTTAGGGTCAGGGTGATAGATAGCATTGCCATTGAAATGCCTGTGCCTTCCAGTGTGGGTTGGAAACTTAGTATTAGCATAAGTTCGTGGAGAGGGGCAGGGATAATGTCACATGTCAGGCACCTGGGTATTGTGATTTGGTGCTGTGCCTTAAGGTTCGGGTTAGGGATAGGAACAGGTTGAGGTTTAGGGTTCCAATTCATGTACCTGACGTTTGGAGTGTAGGTATGATTGTTAGGGTTAGCGTGCTTCTTTTTGTAAGGGTCATGGATAGTGCAGATTTAGCGGTAGTTGAGGATGACTTGTTGTTCAGGCAGGGTTAGGGCTAGGGGTAGGGTTAGAGTCAGGGTGATAGATAGCATTGAAATTGAAATTCCTGTGTCTTCCAACGTCGTTTGGAAAGTTAGTAGAAGCGTAAGTTCATGGGGTCGGGGCGGAAATGTCAAATGTCAAGCACCTGGGTATTGTGATTTGGTCCTGCGCCTTAGGGTTAGGGTTAGGGTTAGGAGCAGGTTGAGGTTAGGGTTAGGGCTAGGATTAGGGTTAGGATCAGGGTGAAAGCATTGAAATTGAAATGCCTGTGTCTTCCAATGTGGGTTGGAAACTTAGTATTAGTGTAGGTTCGTGGGGAGGGGAAGGGATAATGTCACTTGTCAAACACCTGGGGAGTTTGATTTGGTCCTGTGCCTCAGGGTTAGGGTTAGGGTCAGGAGCAGGTTGAGGTTTAGGGTTCCAATTCATGTACCTGACGTTTGGAATGTGGGTATGATTGTTAGGGTTAGGGTGCTTCTTTTCGTAAGGATCATGGACAGTGCAGAAATAGCGGTCCTTGAGGACGACTTATTGTTCTGGCAGGGTTAGGGCTAGGGTTAGGGTTAGGGTCAGGGTGCTAGATCGCATTGAAATGGAAATGCCTCTGTCTTCCAGTGTGGGTAGGAGAGTTAGTATTAGCGTCAGCTGGTGGGGATGGGGAGGGAGAATGTCACATGTCAAGCACCTGGCTATTGTGCTTTGGTCCAGGCCAATAGGGTTAGGGTTAGGGTTAGGGGTAGGTGGAGGTTTAGGGTTCCAATTCATGTACCTGACGTTTGGAGTGTGGGTATGATTGTTAGGGTTAGCGTGCTTCTTTTCCTAAGGGTCATGCATAGTGCAGAAATAGCTGTACTAGATGATGACTTATTGTTCTGGTAGGGTTAGGGCCAGGGTTAGGGTAAGGGTCAGGGTGATAGATAGCATTGCAGTTGAAATGCCTGTGCCTTCCAGTGTGGGTTGGAAACTTAGTATTAGCATAAGTTCGTGGAGAGGGGCAGGGATAATGTCACATGTCAGGCACCTGGGTATTGTGATTTGGTGCTGTGCCTTAAGGTTCGGGTTAGGGATAGGAACAGGTTGAGGTTTAGGGTTCCAATTCATGTACCTGACGTTTGGAGTGTAGGTATGATTGTTAGGGTTAGCGTGCTTCTTTTTGTAAGGGTCATGGATAGTGCAGATTTAGCGGTAGTTGAGGATGACTTGTTGTTCAGGCAAGGTTAGGGCTAGGGGTAGGGTTAGAGTCAGGGTGATAGATAGCATGGAAATTGAAATTCCTGTGTCTTCCAACGTCGTTTGGAAAGTTAGTAGAAGCGTAAGTTCATGGGGTCGGGGCGGAAATGTCAAATGTCAAGCACCTGGGTATTGTGATTTGGTCCTGCGCCTTAGGGTTAGGGTTAGGGTTAGGAGCAGGTTGAGGTTAGGGTTAGGGCTAGGATTAGGGTTAGGATCAGGGTGAAAGCATTGAAATTGAAATGCCTGTGTCTTCCAATGTGGGTTGGAAACTTAGTATTAGTGTAGGTGCGTGGGAAGGGGGAGGGATAATGTCACTTGTCAAACACCTGGGGAGTTTGATTTGGTCCTGTGCCTCAGGGTTAGGGTTAGGGTCAGGAGCAGGTTGAGGTTTAGGGTTCCAATTCATGTACCTGACGTTTGGAGTGTGGGTATGATTGTTAGGGTTCGGGTGCTTCTTTTCGTAAGGATCATGGACAGTGCAGAAATAGCGGTCCTTGAGGACGACTTATTGTTCTGGCAGGGTTAGGGCTAGGGTTAGGGTTAGGGTCAGGCTGCTAGATCGCATTGAAATGGAAATGCCTCTGTCTTCCAGTGTGGGTAGGAGAGTTAGTATTAGCGTCAGCTGGTGGGGATGGGGAGGGAGAATGTCACATGTCAAGCACCTGGCTATTGTGCTTTGGTCCAGGCCAATAGGGTTAGGGTTAGGGATAAGGGTAGGTGGAGGTTTAGGGTTCCCATTCATGTACCTGACGTTTGGAGTGTGGGTATGATTGTTAGGGTTAGCGTGCTTCTTTTCCTAAGGGTCATGCATAGTGCAGAAATAGCTGTACTAGATGATGACTTATTGTTCTGGTAGGGTTAGGGCCAGGGTTAGGGTAAGGGTCAGGGTGATAGATAGCATTGCCATTGAAATGCCTGTGCCTTCCAGTGTGGGTTGGAAACTTAGTATTAGCATAAGTTCGTGGAGAGGGGCAGGGATAATGTCACATGTCAGGCACCTGGGTATTGTGATTTGGTGCTGTGCCTTAAGGTTCGGGTTAGGGATAGGAACAGGTTGAGGTTTAGGGTTCCAATTCATGTACCTGACGTTTGGAGTGTAGGTATGATTGTTAGGGTTAGCGTGCTTCTTTTTGTAAGGGTCATGGATAGTGCAGATTTAGCGGTAGTTGAGGATGACTTGTTGTTCAGGCAAGGTTAGGGCTAGGGGTAGGGTTAGAGTCAGGGTGATAGATAGCATTGAAATTGAAATTCCTGTGTCTTCCAACGTCGTTTGGAAAGTTAGTAGAAGCGTAAGTTCATGGGGTCGGGGCGGAAATGTCAAATGTCAAGCACCTGGGTATTGTGATTTGGTCCTGCGCCTTAGGGTTAGGGTTAGGGTTAGGAGCAGGTTGAGGTTAGGGTTAGGGCTAGGATTAGGGTTAGGATCAGGGTGAAAGCATTGAAATTGAAATGCCTGTGTCTTCCAATGTGGGTTGGAAAGTTAGTATTAGTGTAGGTGCGTGGGAAGGGGGAGGGATAATGTCACTTGTCAAACACCTGGGGAGTTTGATTTGGTCCTGTGCCTCAGGGTTAGGGTTAGGGTCAGGAGCAGGTTGAGGTTTAGGGTTCCAATTCATGTACCTGACGTTTGGAGTGTGGGTATGATTGTTAGGGTTAGGGTGCTTCTTTTCGTAAGGATCATGGACAGTGCAGAAATAGCGGTCCTTGAGGACGACTTATTTTTCTGGCAGGGTTAGGGCTAGGGTTAGAATTAGGGTCAGGGTGCTAGATCGCATTGAAATGGAAATGCCTCTGTCTTCCTTTGTGGGTAGGAGAGTTAGTATTAGCGTCAGCTGGTGGGGATGGGGAGGGAGAATGTCACATGTCAAGCACCTGGCTATTGTGCTTTGGTCCAGGCCAATAGGGTTAGGGTTAGGGGTAGGGGTAGGTGGAGGTTTAGGGTTCCAATTCATGTACCTGACGTTTGGAGTGTGGGTATGATTGTTAGGGTTAGCGTGCTTCTTTTCCTAAGGGTCATGCATAGTGCAGAAATAGCTGTACTAGATGATGACTTATTGTTCTGGTAGGGTTAGGGCCAGGGTTAGGGTAAGGGTCAGGGTGATAGATAGCATTGCCATTGAAATGCCTGTGCCTTCCAGTGTGGGTTGGAAACTTAGTATTAGCAAAAGTTCGTGGAGAGGGGCAGGGATAATGTCACATGTCAGGCCCCTTGGTATTGTGATTTGGTGCTGTGCCTTAAGTTTCGGGTTAGGGATAGGAACAGGTTGAGGTTTAGGGTTCCAATTCATGTACCTGACGTTTGGAGTGTGGGTATGATTGTTAGGGTTAGCGTGCTTCTGTTTGTAAGGGTCATGGATAGTGCAGATTTAGCGGTAGTTGAGGATGACTTGTTGTTCAGGCAGGGTTAGGGCTAGGGGTAGGGTTAGAGTCAGGGTGATAGATAGCATGGAAATTGAAATTCCTGTGTCTTCCAACGTCGTTTGGAAAGTTAGTAGAAGCGTAAGTTCATGGGGTCGGGGCGGAAATGTCAAATGTCAAGCACCTGGGTATTGTGATTTGGTCCTGCGCCTTAGGGTTAGGGTTAGGGTTAGGAGCAGGTTGAGGTTAGGGTTAGGGCTAGGATTAGGGTTAGGATCAGGGTGAAAGCATTGAAATTGAAATGCCTGTGTCTTCCAATGTGGGTTGGAAACTTAGTATTAGTGTAGGTTCGTGGGGAGGGGAAGGGATAATGTCACTTGTCAAACACCTGGGGAGTTTGATTTGGTCCTGTGCCTCAGGGTTAGGGGTAGGGTCAGGAGCAGGTTGAGGTTTAGGGTTCCAATTCATGTACCTGACGTTTGGAGTGTGGGTATGATTGTTAGGGTTAGGGTGCTTCTTTTCGTAAGGATCATGGACAGTGCAGAAATAGCGGTCCTTGAGGACGACTTATTGTTCTGGTAGGGTTAGGGCCAGGGTTAGGGTAAGGGTCAGGGTGATAGATAGCATTGCCATTGAAATGCCTGTTCCTTCCGGTGTGGGTTGGAAACTTAGTATTAGCATAAGTTCGTGGAGAGGGGCAGGGATAATGTCACATGTCAGGCACCTGGGTATTGTGATTTGGTGCTGTGCCTTAAGGTTCGGGTTAGGGATAGGAACAGGTTGAGGTTTAGGGTTCCAATTCATGTACCTGACGTTTGGAGTGTAGGTATGATTGTTAGGGTTAGCGTGCTTCTTTTTGTAAGGGTCATGGATAGTGCAGATTTAGCGGTAGTTGAGGATGACTTGTTGTTCAGGCAAGGTTAGGGCTAGGGGTAGGGTTAGAGTCAGGGTGATAGATGGCATTGAAATTGAAATTCCTGTGTCTTCCAACGTCGTTTGGAAAGTTAGTAGAAGCGTAAGTTCATGGGGTCGGGGCGGAAATGTCAAATGTCAAGCACCTGGGTATTGTGATTTGGTCCTGCGCCTTAGGGTTAGGGTTAGGGTAGGAGCAGGTTGAGGTTAGGCTTAGGGCAAGGATTAGGGTTAGGATCAGGGTGAAAGCATTGAAATTGAAATGCCTGTGTCTTCCAGTGTGGGTTGGAAACTTAGTATTAGTGTAGGTTCGTGGGGAGGGGAAGGGATAATGTCACTTGTCAAACACCTGGGGAGTTTGATTTGGTCCTGTGCCTCAGGGTTAGGGTTAGGGTCAGGAGCAGGTTGAGGTTTAGGGTTCCAATTCATGTACCTGACGTTTGGAGTGTGGGTATGATTGTTAGGGTTAGCGTGCTTCTTTTCTTAAGGGTCATGCGTAGTGCAGAAATAGCTGTACTAGATGATGACTTATTGTTCTGGTAGGGTTAGGGCCAGGGTTAGGGTTAGGGTCAGGGTGATAGATAGCATTGCCATTGAAATGCCTGTGCCTTCCAGTGTGGGTTGGAAACTTAGTATTAGCATAAGTTCGTGGAGAGGGGCAGGGATAATGTCACATGTCAGGCACCTGGGTATTGTGATTTGGTGCTGTGCCTTAAGGTTCGGGTTAGGGATAGGAACAGGTTGAGGTTTAGGGTTCCAATTCATGTACCTGACGTTTGGAGTGTAGGTATGATTGTTAGGGTTAGCGTGCTTCTTTTTGTAAGGGTCATGGATAGTGCAGATTTAGCGGTAGTTGAGGATGACTTGTTGTTCAGGCAGGGTTAGGGCTAGGGGTAGGGTTAGAGTCAGGGTGATAGATAGCATTGAAATTGAAATTCCTGTGTCTTCCAACGTCGTTTGGAAAGTTAGTAGAAGCGTAAGTTCATGGGGTCGGGGCGGAAATGTCAAATGTCAAGCACCTGGGTATTGTGATTTGGTCCTGCGCCTTAGGGTTAGGGTTAGGGTTAGGAGCAGGTTGAGGTTAGGGTTAGGGCTAGGATTAGGGTTAGGATCAGGGTGAAAGCATTGAAATTGAAATGCCTGTGTCTTCCAATGTGGGTTGGAAACTTAGTATTAGTGTAGGTTCGTGGGGAGGGGAAGGGATAATGTCACTTGTCAAACACCTGGGGAGTTTGATTTGGTCCTGTGCCTCAGGGTTAGGGTTAGGGTCAGGAGCAGGTTGAGGTTTAGGGTTCCAATTCATGTACCTGACGTTTGGAGTGTGGGTATGATTGTTAGGGTTAGGGTGCTTCTTTTCGTAAGGATCATGGACAGTGCAGAAATAGCGGTCCTTGAGGACGACTTATTGTTCTGGCAGGGTTAGGGCTAGGGTTAGGGTTAGGGTCAGGGTGCTAGATCGCATTGAAATGGAAATGCCTCTGTCTTCCAGTGTGGGTAGGAGAGTTAGTATTAGCGTCAGCTGGTGGGGATGGGGAGGGAGAATGTCACATGTCAAGCACCTGGCTATTGTGCTTTGGTCCAGGCCAATAGGGTTAGGGTTAGGGTTAGGGGTAGGTGGAGGTTTAGGGTTCCAATTCATGTACCTGACGTTTGGAGTGTGGGTATGATTGTTAGGGTTAGCGTGCTTCTTTTCCTAAGGGTCATGCATAGTGCAGAAATAGCTGTACTAGATGATGACTTATTGTTCTGGTAGGGTTAGGGCCAGGGTTAGGGTAAGGGTCAGGGTGATAGATAGCATTGCAGTTGAAATGCCTGTGCCTTCCAGTGTGGGTTGGAAACTTAGTATTAGCATAAGTTCGTGGAGAGGGGCAGGGATAATGTCACATGTCAGGCACCTGGGTATTGTGATTTGGTGCTGTGCCTTAAGGTTCGGGTTAGGGATAGGAACAGGTTGAGGTTTAGGGTTCCAATTCATGTACCTGACGTTTGGAGTGTAGGTATGATTGTTAGGGTTAGCGTGCTTCTTTTTGTAAGGGTCATGGATAGTGCAGATTTAGCGGTAGTTGAGGATGACTTGTTGTTCAGGCAAGGTTAGGGCTAGGGCTAGGGTTAGAGTCAGGGTGATAGATAGCATTGAAATTGAAATTCCTGTGTCTTCCAACGTCGTTTGGAAAGTTAGTAGAAGCGTAAGTTCATGGGGTCGGGGCGGAAATGTCAAATGTCAAGCACCTGGGTATTGTGATTTGGTCCTGCGCCTTAGGGTTAGGGTTAGGGTTAGGAGCAGGTTGAGGTTAGGGTTAGGGCTAGGATTAGGGTTAGGATCAGGGTGAAAGCATTGAAATTGAAATGCCTGTGTCTTCCAATGTGGGTTGGAAAGTTAGTATTAGTGTAGGTTCGTGGGAAGGGGGAGGGATAATGTCACTTGTCAAACACCTGGGGAGTTTGATTTGGTCCTGTGCCTCAGGGTTAGGGTTAGGGTCAGGAGCAGGTTGAGGTTTAGGGTTCCAATTCATGTACCTGACGTTTGGAGTGTGGGTATGATTGTTAGGGTTAGGGTGCTTCTTTTCGTAAGGATCATGGACAGTGCAGAAATAGCGGTCCTTTAGGACGACTTATTGTTCTGGCAGGGTTAGGGCTAGGGTTAGGGTTAGGGTCAGGGTGCTAGATCGCATTGAAGTGGAAATGCCTCTGTCTTCCAGTGTGGGTAGGAGAGTTAGTATTAGCGTCAGCTGGTGGGGATGGGGAGGGAGAATGTCACATGTCAAGCACCTGGCTATTGTGCTTTGGTCCAGGCCAATAGGGTTAGGGTTAGGGGTAGGGGTAGGTGGAGGTTTAGGGTTCCAATTCATGTACCTGACGTTTGGAGTGTGGGTATGATTGTTAGGGTTAGCGTGCTTCTTTTCCTAAGGGTCATGCATAGTGCAGAAATAGCTGTACTAGATGATGACTTATTGTTCTGGTAGGGTTAGGGCCAGGGTTAGAGTAAGGGTCAGGGTGATAGATAGCATTGCAATTGAAATGCCTGTGCCTTCCAGTGTGGGTTGGAAACTTAGTATTAGCAAAAGTTCGTGGAGAGGGGCAGGGATAATGTCACATGTCAGGCCCCTTGGTATTGTGATTTGGTGCTGTGCCTTAAGTTTCGGGTTAGGGATAGGAACAGGTTGAGGTTTAGGGTTCCAATTCATGTACCTGACGTTTGGAGTGTGGGTATGATTGTTAGGGTTAGCGTGCTTCTTTTTGTAAGGGTCATGGATAGTGCAGATTTAGCGGTAGTTGAGGATGACTTGTTGTTCAGGCAGGGTTAGGGCTAGGGGTAGGGTTAGAGTCAGGGTGATAGATAGCATGGAAATTGAAATTCCTGTGTCTTCCAACGTCGTTTGGAATGTTAGTAGAAGCGTAAGTTCATGGGGTCGGGGCGGAAATGTCAAATGTCAAGCACCTGGGTATTGTGATTTGGTCCTGCGCCTTAGGGTTAGGGTTAGGGTTAGGAGCAGGTTGATGTTAGGGTTAGGGCTAGGATTAGGGTTAGGATCAGGGTGAAAGCATTGAAATTGAAATGCCTGTGTCTTCCAATGTGGGTTGGAAACTTAGTATTAGTGTAGGTTCGTGGGAGGGGAAGGGATAATGTCACTTGTCAAACACCTGGGGAGTTTGATTTGGTCCTGTGCCTCAGGGTTAGGGGTAGGGTCAGGAGCAGGTTGAGGTTTAGGGTTCCAATTCATGTACCTGACGTTTGGAGTGTGGGTATGATTGTTAGGGTTAGGGTGCTTCTTTTCGTAAGGATCATGGACAGTGCAGAAATAGCGGTCCTTGAGGACGACTTATTGTTCTGGCAGGGTTAGGGCTAGGGTTAGGGTTAGGGTCAGGGTGCTAGATCGCATTGAAATGGAAATGCCTCTGTCTTCCAGTGTGGGTAGGAGAGTTAGTATTAGCGTCAGCTGGTGGGGATGGGGAGGGAGAATGTCACATGTCAAGCACCTGGCTATTTTGCTTTGGTCCAGGCCAATAGGGTTAGGGTTAGGGATAGGGGTAGGTGGAGGTTTAGGGTTCCAATTCATGTACCTGACGTTTGGAGTGTGGGTATGATTGTTAGGGTTAGCGTGCTTCTTTTCCTAAGGGTCATGCATAGTGCAGAAATAGCTGTACTAGATGATGACTTATTGTTCTGGTAGGGTTAGGGCCAGGGTTAGGGTAAGGGTCAGGGTGATAGATAGCATTGCATTGAAATGCCTGTGCCTTCCAGTGTGGGTTGGAAACTTAGTATTAGCATAAGTTCGTGGAGAGGGGCAGGGATAATGTCACATGTCAGGCACCTGGGTATTGTGATTTGGTGCTGTGCCTTAAGGTTCGGGTTAGGGATAGGAACAGGTTGAGGTTTAGGGTTCCAATTCATGTACCTGACGTTTGGAGTGTAGGTATGATTGTTAGGGTTAGCGTGCTTCTTTTTGTAAGGGTCATGGATAGTGCAGATTTAGCGGTAGTTGAGGATGACTTGTTGTTCAGGCAAGGTTAGGGCTAGGGGTAGGGTTAGAGTCAGGGTGATAGATAGCATTGAAATTGAAATTCCTGTGTCTTCCAACGTCGTTTGGAAAGTTAGTAGAAGCGTAAGTTCATGGGGTCGGGGCGGAAATGTCAAATGTCAAGCACCTGGGTATTGTGATTTGGTCCTGCGCCTTAGGGTTAGGGTTAGGGTTAGGAGCAGGTTGAGGTTAGGGTTAGGGCTAGGATTAGGGTTAGGATCAGGATGAAAGCATTGAAATTGAAATGCCTGTGTCTTCCAATGTGGGTTGGAAAGTTAGTATTAGTGTAGGTGCGTGGGAAGGGGGAGGGATAATGTCACTTGTCAAACACCTGGGGAGTTTGATTTGGTCCTGTGCCTCAGGGTTAGGGTTAGGGTCAGGAGCAGGTTGAGGTTTAGGGTTCCAATTCATGTACCTGACGTTTGGAGTGTGGGTATGATTGTTAGGGTTAGGGTGCTTCTTTTCGTAAGGATCATGGACAGTGCAGAAATAGCGGTCCTTTAGGACGACTTATTGTTCTGGCAGGGTTAGGGCTAGGGTTAGGGTTAGGGTCAGGGTGCTAGATCGCATTGAAATGGAAATGCCTCTGTCTTCCAGTGTGGGTAGGAGAGTTAGTATTAGCGTCAGCTGGTGGGGATGGGGAGGGAGAATGTCACATGTCAAGCACCTGGCTATTGTGCTTTGGTCCAGGCCAATAGGGTTAGGGTTAGGGATAAGGGTAGGTGGAGGTTTAGGGTTCCCATTCATGTACCTGACGTTTGGAGTGTGGGTATGATTGTTAGGGTTAGCGTGCTTCTTTTCCTAAGGGTCATGCATAGTGCAGAAATAGCTGTACTAGATGATGACTTATTGTTCTGGTAGGGTTAGGGCCAGGGTTAGGGTAAGGGTCAGGGTGATAGATAGCATTGCATTGAAATGCCTGTGCCTTCCAGTGTGGGTTGGAAACTTAGTATTAGCATAAGTTCGTGGAGAGGGGCAGGGATAATGTCACATGTCAGGCACCTGGGTATTGTGATTTGGTGCTGTGCCTTAAGGTTCGGGTTAGGGATAGGAACAGGTTGAGGTTTAGGGTTCCAATTCATGTACCTGACGTTTGGAGTGTAGGTATGATTGTTAGGGTTAGCGTGCTTCTTTTTGTAAGGGTCATGGATAGTGCAGATTTAGCGGTAGTTGAGGATGACTTGTTGTTCAGGCAAGGTTAGGGCTAGGGGTAGGGTTAGAGTCAGGGTGATAGATAGCATTGAAATTGAAATTCCTGTGTCTTCCAACGTCGTTTGGAAAGTTAGTAGAAGCGTAAGTTCATGGGGTCGGGGCGGAAATGTCAAATGTCAAGCACCTGGGTATTGTGATTTGGTCCTGCGCCTTAGGGTTAGGGTTAGGGTTAGGAGCAGGTTGAGGTTAGGGTTAGGGCTAGGATTAGGGTTAGGATCAGGGTGAAAGCATTGAAATTGAAATGCCTGTGTCTTCCAATGTGGGTTGGAAACTTAGTATTAGTGTAGGTTCGTGGGAGGGGAAGGGATAATGTCACTTGTCAAACACCTGGGGAGTTTGATTTGGTCCTGTGCCTCAGGGTTAGGGTTAGGGTCAGGAGCAGGTTGAGGTTTAGGGTTCCAATTCATGTACCTGACGTTTGGAGTGTGGGTATGATTGTTAGGGTTAGGGTGCTTCTTTTCGTAAGGATCATGGACAGTGCAGAAATAGCGGTCCTTGAGGACGACTTATTGTTCTGGCAGGGTTAGGGCTAGGGTTAGGGTTAGGGTCAGGGTGCTAGATCGCATTGAAATGGAAATGCCTCTGTCTTCCAGTGTGGGTAGGAGAGTTAGTATTAGCGTCAGCTGGTGGGGATGGGGAGGGAGAATGTCACATGTCAAGCACCTGGCTATTGTGCTTTGGTCCAGGCCAATAGGGTTAGGGTTAGGGATAGGGGTAGGTGGAGGTTTAGGGTTCCAATTCATGTACCTGACGTTTGGAGTGTGGGTATGATTGTTAGGGTTAGCGTGCTTCTTTTCCTAAGGGTCATGCATAGTGCAGAAATAGCTGTACTAGATGATGACTTATTGTTCTGGTAGGGTTAGGGCCAGGGTTAGGGTAAGGGTCAGGGTGATAGATAGCATTGCAATTGAAATGCCTGTGCCTTCCAGTGTGGGTTGGAAACTTAGTATTAGCATAAGTTCGTGGAGAGGGGCAGGGATAATGTCACATGTCAGGCACCTGGGTATTGTGATTTGGTGCTGTGCCTTAAGGTTCGGGTTAGGGATAGGAACAGGTTGAGGTTTAGGGTTCCAATTCATGTACCTGACGTTTGGAGTGTAGGTATGATTGTTAGGGTTAGCGTGCTTCTTTTTGTAAGGGTCATGGATAGTGCAGATTTAGCGGTAGTTGAGGATGACTTGTTGTTGAGGCAGGGTTAGGGCTAGGGGTAGGGTTAGAGTCAGGGTGATAGATAGCATTGAAATTGAAATTCTAGTGTCTTCCAACGTCGTTTGGAAAGTTAGTAGAAGCGTAAGTTCCTGGGGTCGGGGCGGAAATGTCAAATGTCAAGCACCTGGGTATTGTGATTTGGTCCTGCGCCTTAGGGTTAGGGTTAGGGTTAGGAGCAGGTTGAGGTTAGGGTTAGGGCTAGGATTAGGGTTAGGATCAGGGTGAAAGCATTGAAATTGAAATGCCTGTGTCTTCCAATGTGGGTTGGAAACTTAGTATTAGTGTAGGTTCGTGGGGAGGGGAAGGGATAATGTCACTTGTCAAACACCTGGGGAGTTTGATTTGGTCCTGTGCCTCAGGGTTAGGGTTAGGGTCAGGAGCAGGTTGAGGTTTAGGGTTCCAATTCATGTACCTGACGTTTGGAGTGTGGGTATGATTGTTAGGGTTAGGGTGCTTCTTTTCGTAAGGATCATGGACAGTGCAGAAATAGCGGTCCTTGAGGACGAGTTATTGTTCTGGCAGGGTTAGGGCCAGGGTTAGGGTAAGGGTCAGGGTGATAGATAGCATTGCCATTGAAATGCCTGTTCCTTCCGGTGTGGGTTGGAAACTTAGTATTAGCATAAGTTCGTGGAGAGGGGCAGGGATAATGTCACATGTCAGGCACCTGGGTATTGTGATTTGGTGCTGTGCCTTAAGGTTCGGGTTAGGGATAGGAACAGGTTGAGGTTTAGGGTTCCAATTCATGTACCTGACGTTTGGAGTGTAGGTATGATTGTTAGGGTTAGCGTGCTTCTTTTTGTAAGGGTCATGGATAGTGCAGATTTAGCGGTAGTTGAGGATGACTTGTTGTTCAGGCAAGGTTAGGGCTAGGGGTAGGGTTAGAGTCAGGGTGATAGATGCATTGAAATTGAAATTCCTGTGTCTTCCAACGTCGTTTGGAAAGTTAGTAGAAGCGTAAGTTCATGGGGTCGGGGCGGAAATGTCAAATGTCAAGCACCTGGGTATTGTGATTTGGTCCTGCGCCTTAGGGTTAGGGTTAGGGTAGGAGCAGGTTGAGGTTAGGGTTAGGGCAAGGATTAGGGTTAGGATCAGGGTGAAAGCATTGAAATTGAAATGCCTGTGTCTTCCAGTGTGGGTTGGAAACTTAGTATTAGTGTAGGTTCGTGGGGAGGGGAAGGGATAATGTCACTTGTCAAACACCTGGGGAGTTTGATTTGGTCCTGTGCCTCAGGGTTAGGGTTAGGGTCAGGAGCAGGTTGAGGTTTAGGGTTCCAATTCATGTACCTGACGTTTGGAGTGTGGGTATGATTGTTAGGGTTAGCGTGCTTCTTTTCTTAAGGGTCATGCGTAGTGCAGAAATAGCTGTACTAGATGATGACTTATTGTTCTGGTAGGGTTAGGGCCAGGGTTAGGGTTAGGGTCAGGGTGATAGATAGCATTGCCATTGAAATGCCTGTGCCTTCCAGTGTGGGTTGGAAACTTAGTATTAGCATAAGTTCGTGGAGAGGGGCAGGGATAATGTCACATGTCAGGCACCTGGGTATTGTGATTTGGTGCTGTGCCTTAAGGTTCGGGTTAGGGATAGGAACAGGTTGAGGTTTAGGGTTCCAATTCATGTACCTGACGTTTGGAGTGTAGGTATGATTGTTAGGGTTAGCGTGCTTCTTTTTGTAAGGGTCATGGATAGTGCAGATTTAGCGGTAGTTGAGGATGACTTGTTGTTGAGGCAGGGTTAGGGCTAGGGGTAGGGTTAGAGTCAGGGTGATAGATAGCATTGAAATTGAAATTCCTGTGTCTTCCAACGTCGTTTGGAAAGTTAGTAGAAGCGTAAGTTCATGGGGTCGGGGCGGAAATGTCAAATGTCAAGCACCTGGGTATTGTGATTTGGTCCTGCGCCTTAGGGTTAGGGTTAGGGTTAGGAGCAGGTTGAGGTTAGGGTTAGGGCTAGGATTAGGGTTAGGATCAGGGTGAAAGCATTGAAATTGAAATGCCTGTGTCTTCCAATGTGGGTTGGAAACTTAGTATTAGTGTAGGTTCGTGGGGAGGGGAAGGGATAATGTCACTTGTCAAACACCTGGGGAGTTTGATTTGGTCCTGTGCCTCAGGGTTAGGGTTAGGGTCAGGAGCAGGTTGAGGTTTAGGGTTCCAATTCATGTACCTGACGTTTGGAGTGTGGGTATGATTGTTAGGGTTAGGGTGCTTCTTTTCGTAAGGATCATGGACAGTGCAGAAATAGCGGTCCTTGAGGACGACTTATTGTTCTGGCAGGGTTAGGGCTAGGGTTAGGGTTAGGGTCAGGGTGCTAGATCGCATTGAAATGGAAATGCCTCTGTCTTCCAGTGTGGGTAGGAGAGTTAGTATTAGCGTCAGCTGGTGGGGATGGGGAGGGAGAATGTCACATGTCAAGCACCTGGCTATTGTGCTTTGGTCCAGGCCAATAGGGTTAGGGTTAGGGATAGGGGTAGGTGGAGGTTTAGGGTTCCAATTCATGTACCTGACGTTTGGAGTGTGGGTATGATTGTTAGGGTTAGCGTGCTTCTTTTCCTAAGGGTCATGCATAGTGCAGAAATAGCTGTACTAGATGATGACTTATTGTTCTGGTAGGGTTAGGGCCAGGGTTAGGGTAAGGGTCAGGGTGATAGATAGCATTGCAGTTGAAATGCCTGTGCCTTCCAGTGTGGGTTGGAAACTTAGTATTAGCATAAGTTCGTGGAGAGGGGCAGGGATAATGTCACATGTCAGGCACCTGGGTATTGTGATTTGGTGCTGTGCCTTAAGGTTCGGGTTAGGGATAGGAACAGGTTGAGGTTTAGGGTTCCAATTCATGTACCTGACGTTTGGAGTGTAGGTATGATTGTTAGGGTTAGCGTGCTTCTTTTTGTAAGGGTCATGGATAGTGCAGATTTAGCGGTAGTTGAGGATGACTTGTTGTTCAGGCAAGGTTAGGGCTAGGGGTAGGGTTAGAGTCAGGGTGATAGATAGCATTGAAATTGAAATTCCTGTGTCTTCCAACGTCGTTTGGAAAGTTAGTAGAAGCGTAAGTTCATGGGGTCGGGGCGGAAATGTCAAATGTCAAGCACCTGGGTATTGTGATTTGGTCCTGCGCCTTAGGGTTAGGGTTAGGGTTAGGAGCAGGTTGAGGTTAGGGTTAGGGCTAGGATTAGGGTTAGGATCAGGGTGAAAGCATTGAAATTGAAATGCCTGTGTCTTCCAATGTGGGTTGGAAACTTAGTATTAGTGTAGGTTCGTGGGGAGGGGAAGGGATAATGTCACTTGTCAAACACCTGGGGAGTTTGATTTGGTCCTGTGCCTCAGGGTTAGGGTTAGGGTCAGGAGCAGGTTGAGGTTTAGGGTTCCAATTCATGTACCTGACGTTTGGAGTGTGGGTATGATTGTTAGGGTTAGGGTGCTTCTTTTCGTAAGGATCATGGACAGTGCAGAAATAGCGGTCCTTGAGGACGACTTATTGTTCTGGCAGGGTTAGGGCTAGGGTTAGGGTTAGGGTCAGGGTGCTAGATCGCATTGAAATGGAAATGCCTCTGTCTTCCAGTGTGGGTAGGAGAGTTAGTATTAGCGTCAGCTGGTGGGGATGGGGAGGGAGAATGTCACATGTCAAGCACCTGGCTATTTTGCTTTGGTCCAGGCCAATAGGGTTAGGGTTAGGGATAGGGGTAGGTGGAGGTTTAGGGTTCCAATTCATGTACCTGACGTTTGGAGTGTGGGTATGATTGTTAGGGTTAGCGTGCTTCTTTTCCTAAGGGTCATGCATAGTGCAGAAATAGCTGTACTAGATGATGACTTATTGTTCTGGTAGGGTTAGGGCCAGGGTTACGGTAAGGGTCAGGGTGATAGATAGCATTTCCATTGAAATGCCTGTGCCTTCCAGTGTGGGTTGGAAACTTAGTATTAGCATAAGTTCGTGGAGAGGGGCAGGGATAATGTCACATGTCAGGCACCTGGGTATTGTGATTTGGTGCTGTGCCTTAAGTTTCGGGTTAGGGATAGGAACAGGTTGAGGTTTAGGGTTCCAATTCATGTACCTGACGTTTGGAGTGTGGGTATGATTGTTAGGGTTAGCGTGCTTCTGTTTGTAAGGGTCATGGATAGTGCAGATTTAGCGGTAGTTGAGGATGACTTGTGTTCAGGCAGGCTTAGGGCTAGGGGTAGGGTTAGATTCAGGGTGATAGATAGCATGGAAATTGAAATTCCTGTGTCTTCCAACGTCGTTTGGAAAGTTAGTAGAAGCGTAAGTTCATGGGGTTGGGCCGGAAATGTCAAATGTCAAGCACCTGGGTATTGTGATTTGGTCCTGCGCCTTAGGGTTAGGGTTAGGGTTAGGAGCAGGTTGAGGTTAGGGTTAGGGCAAGGATTAGGGTTAGGATCAGGGTGAAAGCATTGAAATTGAAATGCCTGTGTCTTCCAATGTGGGTTGGAAACTTAGTATTAGTGTAGGTTCGTGGGGAGGGGAAGGGATAATGTCACTTGTCAAACACCTGGGGAGTTTGATTTGGTCCTGTGCCTCAGGGTTAGGGTTAGGGTCAGGAGCAGGTTGAGGTTTAGGGTTCCAATTCATGTACCTGACGTTTGGAGTGTGGGTATGATTGTTAGGGTTAGCGTGCTTCTTTTCTTAAGGGTCATGCGTAGTGCAGAAATAGCTGTACTAGATGATGACTTATTGTTCTGGTAGGGTTAGGGCCAGGGTTAGGGTAAGGGTCAGGGTGATAGATAGCATTGCAATTGAAATGCCTGTGCCTTCCAGTGTGGGTTGGAAACTTAGTATTAGCATAAGTTCGTGGAGAGGGGCAGGGATAATGTCACATGTCAGGCACCTGGGTATTGTGATTTGGTGCTGTGCCTTAAGGTTCGGGTTAGGGATAGGAACAGGTTGAGGTTTAGGGTTCCAATTCATGTACCTGACGTTTGGAGTGTAGGTATGATTGTTAGGGTTAGCGTGCTTCTTTTTGTAAGGGTCATGGATAGTGCAGATTTAGCGGTAGTTGAGGATGACTTGTTGTTGAGGCAGGGTTAGGGCTAGGGGTAGGGTTAGAGTCAGGGTGATAGATAGCATTGAAATTGAAATTCTAGTGTCTTCCAACGTCGTTTGGAAAGTTAGTAGAAGCGTAAGTTCATGGGGTCGGGGCGGAAATGTCAAATGTCAAGCACCTGGGTATTGTGATTTGGTCCTGCGCCTTAGGGTTAGGGTTAGGGTTAGGAGCAGGTTGAGGTTAGGGTTAGGGCTAGGATTAGGGTTAGGATCAGGGTGAAAGCATTGAAATTGAAATGCCTGTGTCTTCCAATGTGGGTTGGAAACTTAGTATTAGTGTAGGTTCGTGGGGAGGGGAAGGGATAATGTCACTTGTCAAACACCTGGGGAGTTTGATTTGGTCCTGTGCCTCAGGGTTAGGGTTAGGGTCAGGAGCAGGTTGAGGTTTAGGGTTCCAATTCATGTGCCTGACGTTTGGAGTGTGGGTATGATTGTTAGGGTTAGGGTGCTTCTTTTCGTAAGGATCATGGACAGTGCAGAAATAGCGGTCCTTGAGGACGACTTATTGTTCTGGTAGGGTTAGGGCCAGGGTTAGGGTAAGGGTCAGGGTGATAGATAGCATTGCCATTGAAATGCCTGTTCCTTCCGGTGTGGGTTGGAAACTTAGTATTAGCATAAGTTCGTGGAGAGGGGCAGGGATAATGTCACATGTCAGGCACCTGGGTATTGTGATTTGGTGCTGTGCCTTAAGGTTCGGGTTAGGGATAGGAACAGGTTGAGGTTTAGGGTTCCAATTCATGTACCTGACGTTTGGAGTGTAGGTATGATTGTTAGGGTTAGCGTGCTTCTTTTTGTAAGGGTCATGGATAGTGCAGATTTAGCGGTAGTTGAGGATGACTTGTTGTTCAGGCAAGGTTAGGGCTAGGGGTAGGGTTAGAGTCAAGGTGGTAGATGGCATTGAAATTGAAATTCCTGTGTCTTCCAACGTCGTTTGGAAAGTTAGTAGAAGCGTAAGTTCATGGGGTCGGGGCGGAAATGTCAAATGTCAAGCACCTGGGTATTGTGATTTGGTCCTGCGCCTTAGGGTTAGTGTTAGGGTAGGAGCAGGTTGAGGTTAGGCTTAGGGCAAGGATTAGGGTTAGGATCAGGGTGAAAGCATTGAAATTGAAATGCCTGTGTCTTCCAGTGTGGGTTGGAAACTTAGTATTAGTGTAGGTTCGTGGGGAGGGGAAGGGATAATGTCACTTGTCAAACACCTGGGGAGTTTGATTTGGTCCTGTGCCTCAGGGTTAGGGTTAGGGTCAGGAGCAGGTTGAGGTTTAGGGTTCCAATTCATGTACCTGACGTTTGGAGTGTGGGTATGATTGTTAGGGTTAGCGTGCTTCTTTTCTTAAGGGTCATGCGTAGTGCAGAAATAGCTGTACTAGATGATGACTTATTGTTCTGGTAGGGTTAGGGCCAGGGTTAGGGTTAGGGTCAGGGTGATAGATAGCATTGCCATTGAAATGCCTGTGCCTTCCAGTGTGGGTTGGAAACTTAGTATTAGCATAAGTTCGTGGAGAGGGGCAGGGATAATGTCACATGTCAGGCACCTGGGTATTGTGATTTGGTGCTGTGCCTTAAGGTTCGGGTTAGGGATAGGAACAGGTTGAGGTTTAGGGTTCCAATTCATGTACCTGACGTTTGGAGTGTAGGTATGATTGTTAGGGTTAGCGTGCTTCTTTTTGTAAGGGTCATGGATAGTGCAGATTTAGCGGTAGTTGAGGATGACTTGTTGTTCAGGCAGGGTTAGGGCTAGGGTAGGGTTAGAGTCAGGGTGATAGATAGCATTGAAATTGAAATTCCTGTGTCTTCCAACGTCGTTTGGAAAGTTAGTAGAAGCGTAAGTTCATGGGGTCGGGGCGGAAATGTCAAATGTCAAGCACCTGGGTATTGTGATTTGGTCCTGCGCCTTAGGGTTAGGGTTAGGGTTAGGAGCAGGTTGAGGTTAGGGTTAGGGCTAGGATTAGGGTTAGGATCAGGGTGAAAGCATTGAAATTGAAATGCCTGTGTCTTCCAATGTGGGTTGGAAACTTAGTATTAGTGTAGGTTCGTGGGGAGGGGAAGGGATAATGTCACTTGTCAAACACCTGGGGAGTTTGATTTGGTCCTGTGCCTCAGGGTTAGGGTTAGGGTCAGGAGCAGGTTGAGGTTTAGGGTTCCAATTCATGTACCTGACGTTTGGAGTGTGGGTATGATTGTTAGGGTTAGGGTGCTTCTTTTCGTAAGGATCATGGACAGTGCAGAAATAGCGGTCCTTGAGGACGACTTATTGTTCTGGCAGGGTTAGGGCTAGGGTTAGGGTTAGGGTCAGGGTGCTAGATCGCATTGAAATGGAAATGCCTCTGTCTTCCAGTGTGGGTAGGAGAGTTAGTATTAGCGTCAGCTGGTGGGGATGGGGAGGGAGAATGTCACATGTCAAGCACCTGGCTATTGTGCTTTGGTCCAGGCCAATAGGGTTAGGGTTAGGGTTAGGGGTAGGTGGAGGTTTAGGGTTCCAATTCATGTACCTGACGTTTGGAGTGTGGGTATGATTGTTAGGGTTAGCGTGCTTCTTTTCCTAAGGGTCATGCATAGTGCAGAAATAGCTGTACTAGATGATGACTTATTGTTCTGGTAGGGTTAGGGCCAGGGTTAGGGTAAGGGTCAGGGTGATAGATAGCATTGCAGTTGAAATGCCTGTGCCTTCCAGTGTGGGTTGGAAACTTAGTATTAGCATAAGTTCGTGGAGAGGGGCAGGGATAATGTCACATGTCAGGCACCTGGGTATTGTGATTTGGTGCTGTGCCTTAAGGTTCGGGTTAGGGATAGGAACAGGTTGAGGTTTAGGGTTCCAATTCATGTACCTGACGTTTGGAGTGTAGGTATGATTGTTAGGGTTAGCGTGCTTCTTTTTGTAAGGGTCATGGATAGTGCAGATTTAGCGGTAGTTGAGGATGACTTGTTGTTCAGGCAAGGTTAGGGCTAGGGGTAGGGTTAGAGTCAGGGTGATAGATAGCATTGAAATTGAAATTCCTGTGTCTTCCAACGTCGTTTGGAAAGTTAGTAGAAGCGTAAGTTCATGGGGTCGGGGCGGAAATGTCAAATGTCAAGCACCTGGGTATTGTGATTTGGTCCTGCGCCTTAGGGTTAGGGTTAGGGTTAGGAGCAGGTTGAGGTTAGGGTTAGGGCTAGGATTAGGGTTAGGATCAGGGTGAAAGCATTGAAATTGAAATGCCTGTGTCTTCCAATGTGGGTTGGAAACTTAGTATTAGTGTAGGTTCGTGGGGAGGGGAAGGGATAATGTCACTTGTCAAACACCTGGGGAGTTTGATTTGGTCCTGTGCCTCAGGGTTAGGGTTAGGGTCAGGAGCAGGTTGAGGTTTAGGGTTCCAATTCATGTACCTGACGTTTGGAGTGTGGGTATGATTGTTAGGGTTAGGGTGCTTCTTTTCGTAAGGATCATGGACAGTGCAGAAATAGCGGTCCTTGAGGACGACTTATTGTTCTGGCAGGGTTAGGGCTAGGGTTAGGGTTAGGGTCAGGGTGCTAGATCGCATTGAAATGGAAATGCCTCTGTCTTCCAGTGTGGGTAGGAGAGTTAGTATTAGCGTCAGCTGGTGGGGATGGGGAGGGAGAATGTCACATGTCAAGCACCTGGCTATTGTGCTTTGGTCCAGGCCAATAGGGTTAGGGTTAGGGATAGGGGTAGGTGGAGGTTTAGGGTTCCAATTCATGTACCTGACGTTTGGAGTGTGGGTATGATTGTTAGGGTTAGCGTGCTTCTTTTCCTAAGGGTCATGCATAGTGCAGAAATAGCTGTACTAGATGATGACTTATTGTTCTGGTAGGGTTAGGGCCAGGGTTAGGGTAAGGGTCAGGGTGATAGATAGCATTGCCATTGAAATGCCTGTGCCTTCCAGTGTGGGTTGGAAACTTAGTATTAGCATAAGTTCGTGGAGAGGGGCAGGGATAATGTCACATGTCAGGCACCTGGGTATTGTGATTTGGTGCTGTGCCTTAAGGTTCGGGTTAGGGATAGGAACAGGTTGAGGTTTAGGGTTCCAATTCATGTACCTGACGTTTGGAGTGTAGGTATGATTGTTAGGGTTAGCGTGCTTCTTTTTGTAAGGGTCATGGATAGTGCAGATTTAGCGGTAGTTGAGGATGACTTGTTGTTGAGGCAGGGTTAGGGCTAGGGGTAGGGTTAGAGTCAGGGTGATAGATAGCATTGAAATTGAAATTCCTGTGTCTTCCAACGTCGTTTGGAAAGTTAGTAGAAGCGTAAGTTCATGGGGTCGGGGCGGAAATGTCAAATGTCAAGCACCTGGGTATTGTGATTTGGTCCTGCGCCTTAGGGTTAGGGTTAGGGTTAGGAGCAGGTTGAGGTTAGGGTTAGGGCTAGGATTAGGGTTAGGATCAGGGTGAAAGCATTGAAATTGAAATGCCTGTGTCTTCCAATGTGGGTTGGAAACTTAGTATTAGTGTAGGTTCGTGGGGAGGGGAAGGGATAATGTCACTTGTCAAACACCTGGGGAGTTTGATTTGGTCCTGTGCCTCAGGGTTAGGGTTAGGGTCAGGAGCAGGTTGAGGTTTAGGGTTCCAATTCATGTACCTGACGTTTGGAGTGTGGGTATGATTGTTAGGGTTAGGGTGCTTCTTTTCGTAAGGATCATGGACAGTGCAGAAATAGCGGTCCTTGAGGACGACTTATTGTTCTGGCAGGGTTAGGGCTAGGGTTAGGGTTAGGGTCAGGGTGCTAGATCGCATTGAAATGGAAATGCCTCTGTCTTCCAGTGTGGGTAGGAGAGTTAGTATTAGCGTCAGCTGGTGGGGATGGGGAGGGAGAATGTCACATGTCAAGCACCTGGCTATTGTGCTTTGGTCCAGGCCAATAGGGTTAGGGTTAGGGTTAGGGGTAGGTGGAGGTTTAGGGTTCCAATTCATGTACCTGACGTTTGGAGTGTGGGTATGATTGTTAGGGTTAGCGTGCTTCTTTTCCTAAGGGTCATGCATAGTGCAGAAATAGCTGTACTAGATGATGACTTATTGTTCTGGTAGGGTTAGGGCCAGGGTTAGGGTAAGGGTCAGGGTGATAGATAGCATTGCAGTTGAAATGCCTGTGCCTTCCAGTGTGGGTTGGAAACTTAGTATTAGCATAAGTTCGTGGAGAGGGGCAGGGATAATGTCACATGTCAGGCACCTGGGTATTGTGATTTGGTGCTGTGCCTTAAGGTTCGGGTTAGGGATAGGAACAGGTTGAGGTTTAGGGTTCCAATTCATGTACCTGACGTTTGGAGTGTAGGTATGATTGTTAGGGTTAGCGTGCTTCTTTTTGTAAGGGTCATGGATAGTGCAGATTTAGCGGTAGTTGAGGATGACTTGTTGTTCAGGCAAGGTTAGGGCTAGGGCTAGGGTTAGAGTCAGGGTGATAGATAGCATTGAAATTGAAATTCCTGTGTCTTCCAACGTCGTTTGGAAAGTTAGTAGAAGCGTAAGTTCATGGGGTCGGGGCGGAAATGTCAAATGTCAAGCACCTGGGTATTGTGATTTGGTCCTGCGCCTTAGGGTTAGGGTTAGGGTTAGGAGCAGGTTGAGGTTAGGGTTAGGGCTAGGATTAGGGTTAGGATCAGGGTGAAAGCATTGAAATTGAAATGCCTGTGTCTTCCAATGTGGGTTGGAAACTTAGTATTAGTGTAGGTTCGTGGGGAGGGGAAGGGATAATGTCACTTGTCAAACACCTGGGGAGTTTGATTTGGTCCTGTGCCTCAGGGTTAGGGTTAGGGTCAGGAGCAGGTTGAGGTTTAGGGTTCCAATTCATGTACCTGACGTTTGGAGTGTGGGTATGATTGTTAGGGTTAGGGTGCTTCTTTTCGTAAGGATCATGGACAGTGCAGAAATAGCGGTCCTTGAGGACGACTTATTGTTCTGGCAGGGTTAGGGCTAGGGTTAGGGTTAGGGTCAGGGTGCTAGATCGCATTGAAATGGAAATGCCTCTGTCTTCCAGTGTGGGTAGGAGAGTTAGTATTAGCGTCAGCTGGTGGGGATGGGGAGGGAGAATGTCACATGTCAAGCACCTGGCTATTGTGCTTTGGTCCAGGCCAATAGGGTTAGGGTTAGGGATAGGGGTAGGTGGAGGTTTAGGGTTCCAATTCATGTACCTGACGTTTGGAGTGTGGGTATGATTGTTAGGGTTAGCGTGCTTCTTTTCCTAAGGGTCATGCATAGTGCAGAAATAGCTGTACTAGATGATGACTTATTGTTCTGGTAGGGTTAGGGCCAGGGTTAGGGTAAGGGTCAGGGTGATAGATAGCATTGCCATTGAAATGCCTGTGCCTTCCAGTGTGGGTTGGAAACTTAGTATTAGCATAAGTTCGTGGAGAGGGGCAGGGATAATGTCACATGTCAGGCACCTGGGTATTGTGATTTGGTGCTGTGCCTTAAGGTTCGGGTTAGGGATAGGAACAGGTTGAGGTTTAGGGTTCCAATTCATGTACCTGACGTTTGGAGTGTAGGTATGATTGTTAGGGTTAGCGTGCTTCTTTTTGTAAGGGTCATGGATAGTGCAGATTTAGCGGTAGTTGAGGATGACTTGTTGTTCAGGCAAGGTTAGGGCTAGGGGTAGGGTTAGAGTCAGGGTGATAGATAGCATTGAAATTGAAATTCCTGTGTCTTCCAACGTCGTTTGGAAAGTTAGTAGAAGCGTAAGTTCATGGGGTCGGGGCGGAAATGTCAAATGTCAAGCACCTGGGTATTGTGATTTGGTCCTGCGCCTTAGGGTTAGGGTTAGGGTTAGGAGCAGGTTGAGGTTAGGGTTAGGGCTAGGATTAGGGTTAGGATCAGGGTGAAAGCATTGAAATTGAAATGCCTGTGTCTTCCAATGTGGGTTGGAAAGTTAGTATTAGTGTAGGTGCGTGGGAAGGGGGAGGGATAATGTCACTTGTCAAACACCTGGGGAGTTTGATTTGGTCCTGTGCCTCAGGGTTAGGGTTAGGGTCAGGAGCAGGTTGAGGTTTAGGGTTCCAATTCATGTACCTGACGTTTGGAGTGTGGGTATGATTGTTAGGGTTAGGGTGCTTCTTTTCCTAAGGATCATGGACAGTGCAGAAATAGCGGTCCTTGAGGACGACTTATTGTTCTGGCAGGGTTAGGGCTAGGGTTTGAATTAGGGTCAGGGTGCTAGATCGCATTGAAATGGAAATGCCCCTGTCTTCCTTTGTGGGTATGAGAGTTAGTATTAGCGTCAGCTGGTGGGGATGGGGAGGGAGAATGTCACATGTCAAGCACCTGGCTATTGTGCTTTGGTCCAGGCCAATAGGGTTAGGGTTAGGGTTAGGGGTAGGTGGAGGTTTAGGGTTCCAATTCATGTACCTGACGTTTGGAGTGTGGGTATGATTGTTAGGGTTAGCGTGCTTCTTTTCCTAAGGGTCATGCATAGTGCAGAAATAGCTGTACTAGATGATGACTTATTGTTCTGGTAGGGTTAGGGCCAGGGTTAGGGTAAGGGTCAGGGTGATAGATAGCATTGCAATTGAAATGCCTGTGCCTTCCAGTGTGGGTTGGAAACTTAGTATTAGCATAAGTTCGTGGAGAGGGGCAGGGATAATGTCACATGTCAGGCACCTGGGTATTGTGATTTGGTGCTGTGCCTTAAGGTTCGGGTTAGGGATAGGAACAGGTTGAGGTTTAGGGTTCCAATTCATGTACCTGACGTTTGGAGTGTAGGTATGATTGTTAGGGTTAGCGTGCTTCTTTTTGTAAGGGTCATGGATAGTGCAGATTTAGCGGTAGTTGAGGATGACTTGTTGTTGAGGCAGGGTTAGGGCTAGGGGTAGGGTTAGAGTCAGGGTGATAGATAGCATTGAAATTGAAATTCCTGTGTCTTCCAACGTCGTTTGGAAAGTTAGTAGAAGCGTAAGTTCATGGGGTCGGGGCGGAAATGTCAAATGTCAAGCACCTGGGTATTGTGATTTGGTCCTGCGCCTTAGGGTTAGGGTTAGGGTTAGGAGCAGGTTGAGGTTAGGGTTAGGGCTAGGATTAGGGTTAGGATCAGGGTGAAAGCATTGAAATTGAAATGCCTGTGTCTTCCAATGTGGGTTGGAAACTTAGTATTAGTGTAGGTTCGTGGGGAGGGGAAGGGATAATGTCACTTGTCAAACACCTGGGGAGTTTGATTTGGTCCTGTGCCTCAGGGTTAGGGTTAGGGTCAGGAGCAGGTTGAGGTTTAGGGTTCCAATTCATGTACCTGACGTTTGGAGTGTGGGTATGATTGTTAGGGTTAGGGTGCTTCTTTTCGTAAGGATCATGGACAGTGCAGAAATAGCGGTCCTTGAGGACGACTTATTGTTCTGGCAGGGTTAGGGCTAGGGTTAGGGTTAGGGTCAGGGTGCTAGATCGCATTGAAATGGAAATGCCTCTGTCTTCCAGTGTGGGTAGGAGAGTTAGTATTAGCGTCAGCTGGTGGGGATGGGGAGGGAGAATGTCACATGTCAAGCACCTGGCTATTGTGCTTTGGTCCAGGCCAATAGGGTTAGGGTTAGGGATAAGGGTAGGTGGAGGTTTAGGGTTCCCATTCATGTACCTGACGTTTGGAGTGTGGGTATGATTGTTAGGGTTAGCGTGCTTCTTTTCCTAAGGGTCATGCATAGTGCAGAAATAGCTGTACTAGATGATGACTTATTGTTCTGGTAGGGTTAGGGCCAGGGTTAGGGTAAGGGTCAGGGTGATAGATAGCATTGCCATTGAAATGCCTGTGCCTTCCAGTGTGGGTTGGAAACTTAGTATTAGCATAAGTTCGTGGAGAGGGGCAGGGATAATGTCACATGTCAGGCACCTGGGTATTGTGATTTGGTGCTGTGCCTTAAGGTTCGGGTTAGGGATAGGAACAGGTTGAGGTTTAGGGTTCCAATTCATGTACCTGACGTTTGGAGTGTAGGTATGATTGTTAGGGTTAGCGTGCTTCTTTTTGTAAGGGTCATGGATAGTGCAGATTTAGCGGTAGTTGAGGATGACTTGTTGTTCAGGCAAGGTTAGGGCTAGGGGTAGGGTTAGAGTCAGGGTGATAGATAGCATTGAAATTGAAATTCCTGTGTCTTCCAACGTCGTTTGGAAAGTTAGTAGAAGCGTAAGTTCATGGGGTCGGGGCGGAAATGTCAAATGTCAAGCACCTGGGTATTGTGATTTGGTCCTGCGCCTTAGGGTTAGGGTTAGGGTTAGGAGCAGGTTGAGGTTAGGGTTAGGGCAAGGATTAGGGTTAGGATCAGGGTGAAAGCATTGAAATTGAAATGCCTGTGTCTTCCAGTGTGGGTTGGAAACTTAGCATTAGTGTAGGTTCGTGGGGAGGGGAAGGGATAATGTCACTTGTCAAACACCTGGGGAGTTTGATTTGGTCCTGTGCCTCAGGGTTAGGGTTAGGGTCAGGAGCAGGTTGAGGTTTAGGGTTCCAATTCATGTACCTGACGTTTGGAGTGTGGGTATGATTGTTAGGGTTAGCGTGCTTCTTTTCTTAAGGGTCATGCGTAGTGCAGAAATAGCTGTACTAGATGATGACTTATTGTTCTGGTAGGGTTAGGGCCAGGGTTAGGGTTAGGGTCAGGGTGATAGATAGCATTGCCATTGAAATGCCTGTGCCTTCCAGTGTGGGTTGGAAACTTAGTATTAGCATAAGTTCGTGGAGAGGGGCAGGGATAATGTCACATGTCAGGCACCTGGGTATTGTGATTTGGTGCTGTGCCTTAAGGTTCGGGTTAGGGATAGGAACAGGTTGAGGGTTAGGGTTCCAATTCATGTACCTGACGTTTGGAGTGTAGGTATGATTGTTAGGGTTAGCGTGCTTCTTTTTGTAAGGGTCATGGATAGTGCAGATTTAGCGGTAGTTGAGGATGACTTGTTGTTCAGGCAGGGTTAGGGCTAGGGGTAGGGTTAGAGTCAGGGTGATAGATAGCATTGAAATTGAAATTCCTGTGTCTTCCAACGTCGTTTGGAAAGTTAGTAGAAGCGTAAGTTCATGGGGTTGGGCCGGAAATGTCAAATGTCAAGCACCTGGGTATTGTGATTTGGTCCTGCGCCTTAGGGTTAGGGTTAGGGTTAGGAGCAGGTTGAGGTTAGGGTTAGGGCTAGGATTAGGGTTAGGATCAGGGTGAAAGCATTGAAATTGAAATGCCTGTGTCTTCCAATGTGGGTTGGAAAGTTAGTATTAGTGTAGGTTCGTGGGAAGGGGGAGGGATAATGTCACTTGTCAAACACCTGGGGAGTTTGATTTGGTCCTGTGCCTCAGGGTTAGGGGTAGGGTCAGGAGCAGGTTGAGGTTTAGGGTTCCAATTCATGTACCTGACGTTTGGAGTGTGGGTATGATTGTTAGGGTTAGGGTGCTTCTTTTCGTAAGGATCATGGACAGTGCAGAAATAGCGGCCCTTGAGGACGACTTATTGTTCTGGCTGCCTTAGGGCTAGGGTTAGGGTTAGGGTCAGGGTGCTAGGTCGCATTGAAATGGAAATGCCTCTGTCTTCCAGTGTGGGTAGGAGAGTTAGTATTAGCGTCAGCTGGTGGGGATGGGGAGGGAGAATGTCACATGTCAAGCACCTGGCTATTGTGCTTTGGTCCAGGCCAATAGGGTTAGGGTTAGGGATAGGGGTAGGTGGAGGTTTAGGGTTCCAATTCATGTACCTGACGTTTGGAGTGTGGGTATGATTGTTAGGGTTAGCGTGCTTCTTTTCCTAAGGGTCATGCATAGTGCAGAAATAGCTGTACTAGATGATGACTTATTGTTCTGGTAGGGTTAGGGCCAGGGTTAGGGTAAGGGCCAGGGTGATAGATAGCATTGCCATTGAAATGCCTGTGCCTTCCAGTGTGGGTTGGAAACTTAGTATTAGCATAAGTTCGTGGAGAGGGGCAGGGATAATGTCACATGTCAGGCACCTGGGTATTGTGATTTGGTGCTGTGCCTTAAGGTTCGGGTTAGGGATAGGAACAGGTTGAGGTTTAGGGTTCCAATTCATGTACCTGACGTTTGGAGTGTAGGTATGATTGTTAGGGTTAGCGTGCTTCTTTTTGTAAGGGTCATGGATAGTGCAGATTTAGCGGTAGTTGAGGATGACTTGTTGTTCAGGCAAGGTTAGGGCTAGGGGTAGGGTTAGAGTCAGGGTGATAGATAGCATTGAAATTGAAATTCCTGTGTCTTCCAAGGTCGTTTGGAAAGTTAGTAGAAGCGTAAGTTCATGGGGTCGGGGCGGAAATGTCAAATGTCAAGCACCTGGGTATTGTGATTTGGTTCTGAGCCTTAGGGTTAGGGTTAGGGTTAGGAGCAGGTTGAGGTTAGGGTTAGGGCTAGGATTAGGGTTAGGATCAGGGTGAAAGCATTGAAATTGAAATGCCTGTGTCTCCAAGTGTGGGTTGGAAAGTTAGTATTAGTGTAGGTTCGTGGGAAGGGGGAGGGATAATGTCACTTGTCAAACACCTGGGGAGTTTGATTTGGTCCTGTGCCTCAGGGTTAGGGGTAGGGTCAGGAGCAGGTTGAGGTTTAGGGTTCCAATTCATGTACCTGACGTTTGGAGTGTGGGTATGATTGTTAGGGTTAGGGTGCTTCTTTTCGTAAGGATCATGGACAGTGCAGAAATAGCGGCCCTTGAGGACGACTTATTGTTCTGGCTGCCTTAGGGCTAGGGTTAGGGTTAGGGTCAGGGTGCTAGGTCGCATTGAAATGGAAATGCCTCTGTCTTCCAGTGTGGGTAGGAGAGTTAGTATTAGCGTCAGCTGGTGGGGATGGGGAGGGAGAATGTCACATGTCAAGCACCTGGCTATTGTGCTTTGGTCCAGGCCAATAGGGTTAGGGTTAGGGATAGGGGTAGGTGGAGGTTTAGGGTTCCAATTCATGTACCTGACGTTTGGAGTGTGGGTATGATTGTTAGGGTTAGCGTGCTTCTTTTCCTAAGGGTCATGCATAGTGCAGAAATAGCTGTACTAGATGATGACTTATTGTTCTGGTAGGGTTAGGGCCAGGGTTAGGGTAAGGGTCAGGGTGATAGATAGCATTGCCATTGAAATGCCTGTGCCTTCCAGTGTGGGTTGGAAACTTAGTATTAGCATAAGTTCGTGGAGAGGGGCAGGGATAATGTCACATGTCAGGCACCTGGGTATTGTGATTTGGTGCTGTGCCTTAAGGTTCGGGTTAGGGATAGGAACAGGTTGAGGTTTAGGGTTCCAATTCATGTACCTGACGTTTGGAGTGTAGGTATGATTGTTAGGGTTAGCGTGCTTCTTTTTGTAAGGGTCATGGATAGTGCAGATTTAGCGGTAGTTGAGGATGACTTGTTGTTCAGGCAAGGTTAGGGCTAGGGGTAGGGTTAGAGTCAGGGTGATAGATAGCATTGAAATTGAAATTCCTGTGTCTTCCAACGTCGTTTGGAAAGTTAGTAGAAGCGTAAGTTCATGGGGTCGGGGCGGAAATGTCAAATGTCAAGCACCTGGGTATTGTGATTTGGTCCTGCGCCTTAGGGTTAGGGTTAGGGTTAGGAGCAGGTTGAGGTTAGGGTTAGGGCTAGGATTAGGGTTAGGATCAGGGTGAAAGCATTGAAATTGAAATGCCTGTGTCTTCCAATGTGGGTTGGAAAGTTAGTATTAGTGTAGGTTCGTGGGAAGGGGGAGGGATAATGTCACTTGTCAAACACCTGGGGAGTTTGATTTGGTCCTGTGCCTCAGGGTTAGGGTTAGGGTCAGGAGCAGGTTGAGGTTTAGGGTTCCAATTCATGTACCTGACGTTTGGAGTGTGGGTATGATTGTTAGGGTTAGGGTGCTTCTTTTCGTAAGGATCATGGACAGTGCAGAAATAGCGGTCCTTGAGGACGACTTATTGTTCTGGCAGGGTTAGGGCTAGGGTTAGGGTTAGGGTCAGGGTGCTAGATCGCATTGAAATGGAAATGCCTCTGTCTTCCAGTGTGGGTAGGAGAGTTAGTATTAGCGTCAGCTGGTGGGGATGGGGAGGGAGAATGTCACATGTCAAGCACCTGGCTATTGTGCTTTGGTCCAGGCCAATAGGGTTAGGGTTAGGGATAAGGGTAGGTGGAGGTTTAGGGTTCCATTCATGTACCTGACGTTTGGAGTGTGGGTATGATTGTTAGGGTTAGCGTGCTTCTTTTCCTAAGGGTCATGCATAGTGCAGAAATAGCTGTACTAGATGATGACTTATTGTTCTGGTAGGGTTAGGGCCAGGGTTAGGGTTAGGGTCAGGGTGATAGATAGCATTGCCATTGAAATGCCTGTGCCTTCCAGTGTGGGTTGGAAACTTAGTATTAGCATAAGTTCGTGGAGAGGGGCAGGGATAATGTCACATGTCAGGCACCTGGGTATTGTGATTTGGTGCTGTGCCTTAAGGTTCGGGTTAGGGATAGGAACAGGTTGAGGTTTAGGGTTCCAATTCATGTACCTGACGTTTGGAGTGTAGGTATGATTGTTAGGGTTAGCGTGCTTCTTTTTGTAAGGGTCATGGATAGTGCAGATTTAGCGGTAGTTGAGGATGACTTGTTGTTCAGGCAAGGTTAGGGCTAGGGGTAGGGTTAGAGTCAGGGTGATAGATAGCATTGAAATTGAAATTCCTGTGTCTTCCAACGTCCTTTGGAAAGTTAGTAGAAGCGTAAGTTCATGGGGTCCGGGCGGAAATGTCAAATGTCAAGCACCTGGGTATTGTGATTTGGTCCTGCGCCTTAGGGTTAGGGTTAGGCTTAGGAGCAGGTTGAGGTTAGGGTTAGGGCTAGGATTAGGGTTAGGATCAGGGTGAAAGCATTGAAATTGAAATGCCTGTGTCTTCCAATGTGGGTTGGAAACTTAGTATTAGTGTAGGTTCGTGGGGAGGGGAAGGGATAATGTCACTTGTCAAACACCTGGGGAGTTTGATTTGGTCCTGTGCCTCAGGGTTAGGGTTAGGGTCAGGAGCAGGTTGAGGTTTAGGGTTCCAATTCATGTACCTGACGTTTGGAGTGTGGGTATGATTGTTAGGGTTAGGGTGCTTCATTTCGTAAGGATCATGGACAGTGCCGAAATAGCGGTCCTTGAGGACGACTTATTGTTCTGGCAGGGTTAGGGCTAGGGTTAGGGTTAGGGTTAGGGTCAGGGTGCTAGACAGCATTGAAATGGAAATGCCTCTGTCTTCCTGTGTGGGTAGGAGAGTTAGTATTAGCGTCAGCTGGTGGGGATGGGGAGGGAGAATGTCACATGTCAAGCACCTGGCTATTGTGCTTTGGTCCAGGCCAATAGGGTTAGGGTTAGGGTTAGGGGTAGGTGGAGGTTTAGGGTTCCCATTCATGTACCTGACGTTTGGAGTGTGGGTATGATTGTTAGGGTTAGCGTGCTTCTTTTCCTAAGGGTCATGCATAGTGCAGAAATAGCTGTACTAGATGATGACTTATTGTTCTGGTAGGGGTAGGGCCAGGGTTACGGTAAGGGTCAGGGTGATAGATAGCATTGCCATTGAAATGCCTGTGCCTTCCAGTGTGGGTTGGAAACTTAGTATTAGCATAAGTTCGTGGAGAGGGGCAGGGATAATGTCACATGTCAGGCACCTGGGTATTGTGATTTGGTGCTGTGCCTTAAGGTTCGGGTTAGGGATAGGAACAGGTTGAGGTTTAGGGTTCCAATTCATGTACCTGACGTTTGGAGTGTAGGTATGATTGTTAGGGTTAGCGTGCTTCTTTTTGTAAGGGTCATGGATAGTGCAGATTTAGCGGTAGTTGAGGATGACTTGTTGTTCAGGCAAGGTTAGGGCTAGGGGTAGGGTTAGAGTCAGGGTGATAGATAGCATTGAAATTGAAATTCCTGTGTCTTCCAACGTCGTTTGGAAAGTTAGTAGAAGCGTAAGTTCATGGGGTCGGGGCGGAAATGTCAAATGTCAAGCACCTGGGTATTGTGATTTGGTCCTGCGCCTTAGGGTTAGGGTTAGGCTTAGGAGCAGGTTGAGGTTAGGGTTAGGGCTAGGATTAGGGTTAGGATCAGGGTGAAAGCATTGAAATTGAAATGCCTGTGTCTTCCAATGTGGGTTGGAAACTTAGTATTAGTGTAGGTTCGTGGGGAGGGGAAGGGATAATGTCACTTGTCAAACACCTGGGGAGTTTGATTTGGTCCTGTGCCTCAGGGTTAGGGTTAGGGTCAGGAGCAGGTTGAGGTTTAGGGTTCCAATTCATGTACCTGACGTTTGGAGTGTGGGTATGATTGTTAGGGTTAGGGTGCTTCTTTTCGTAAGGATCATGGACAGTGCAGAAATAGCGGTCCTTGAGGACGACTTATTGTTCTGGCAGGGTTAGGGCTAGGGTTAGGGTTAGGGTCAGGGTGCTAGACAGCATTGAAATGGAAATGCCTCTGTCTTCCTGTGTGGGTAGGAGAGTTAGTATTAGCGTCAGCTGGTGGGGATGGGGAGGGAGAATGTCACATGTCAAGCACCTGGCTATTGTGCTTTGGTCCAGGCCAATAGGGTTAGGGTTAGGGTTAGGGGAAGGTGGAGGTTTAGGGTTCCAATTCATGTACCTGACGTTTGGAGTGTGGGTATGATTGTTAGGGTTAGCGTGCTTCTTTTCCTAAGGGTCATGCATAGTGCAGAAATAGCTGTACTAGATGATGACTTATTGTTCTGGTAGGGTTAGGGCCAGGGTTAGGGTAAGGGTCAGGGTGATAGATAGCATTGCAATTGAAATGCCTGTGCCTTCCAGTGTGGGTTGGAAACTTAGTATTAGCATAAGTTCGTGGAGAGGGGCAGGGATAATGTCACATGTCAAGCACCTGGGTATTGTGATTTGGTGCTGTGCCTTAAGGTTCGGGTTAGGGATAGGAACAGGTTGAGGTTTAGGGTTCCAATTCATGTACCTGACGTTTGGAGTGTAGGTATGATTGTTAGGGTTAGCGTGCTTCTTTTTGTAAGGGTCATGGATAGTGCAGATTTAGCGGTAGTTGAGGATGACTTGTTGTTCAGGCAAGGTTAGGGCTAGGGGTAGGGTTAGAGTCAGGGTGATAGATAGCATTGAAATTGAAATTCCTGTGTCTTCCAAGGTCGTTTGGAAAGTTAGTAGAAGCGTAAGTTCATGGGGTCGGGGCGGAAATGTCAAATGTCAAGCACCTGGGTATTGTGATTTGGTCCTGCGCCTTAGGGTTAGGGTTAGGGTTAGGAGCAGGTTGAGGTTAGGGTTAGGGCTAGGATTAGGGTTAGGATCAGGGTGAAAGCATTGAAATTGAAATGCCTGTGTCTTCCAATGTGGGTTGGAAAGTTAGTATTAGTGTAGGTTCGTGGGAAGGGGGAGGGATAATGTCACTTGTCAAACACCTGGGGAGTTTGATTTGGTCCTGTGCCTCAGGGTTAGGGTTAGGGTCAGGAGCAGGTTGAGGTTTAGGGTTCCAATTCATGTACCTGACGTTTGGAGTGTGGGTATGATTGTTAGGGTTAGGGTGCTTCTTTTCGTAAGGATCATGGACAGTGCAGAAATAGCGGTCCTTGAGGACGACTTATTGTTCTGGCAGGGTTAGGGCTAGGGTTAGGGTTAGGGTCAGGGTGCTAGATCGCATTGAAATGGAAATGCCTCTGTCTTCCAGTGTGGGTAGGAGAGTTAGTATTAGCGTCAGCTGGTGGGGATGGGGAGGGAGAATGTCACATGTCAAGCACCTGGCTATTGTGCTTTGGTCCAGGCCAATAGGGTTAGGGTTAGGGTTAGGGGTAGGTGGAGGTTTAGGGTTCCAATTCATGTACCTGACGTTTGGAGTGTGGGTATGATTGTTAGGGTTAGCGTGCTTCTTTTCCTAAGGGTCATGCATAGTGCAGAAATAGCTGTACTAGATGATGACTTATTGTTCTGGTAGGGTTAGGGCCAGGGTTAGGGTAAGGGTCAGGGTGATAGATAGCATTGCCATTGAAATGCCTGTGCCTTCCAGTGTGGGTTGGAAACTTAGTATTAGCATAAGTTCGTGGAGAGGGGCAGGGATAATGTCACATGTCAGGCACCTGGGTATTGTGATTTGGTGCTGTGCCTTAAGGTTCGGGTTAGGGATAGGAACAGGTTGAGGTTTAGGGTTCCAATTCATGTACCTGACGTTTGGAGTGTAGGTATGATTGTTAGGGTTAGCGTGCTTCTTTTTGTAAGGGTCATGGATAGTGCAGATTTAGCGGTAGTTGAGGATGACTTGTTGTTCAGGCAAGGTTAGGGCTAGGGGTAGGGTTAGAGTCAGGGTGATAGATAGCATTGAAATTGAAATTCCTGTGTCTTCCAACGTCGTTTGGAAAGTTAGTAGAAGCGTAAGTTCATGGGGTCGGGGCGGAAATGTCAAATGTCAAGCACCTGGGTATTGCGATTTGGTCCTGCGAATTAGGGTTAGTGTTAGGGTTAGGAGCAGGTTGAGGTTAGGGTTAGGGCTAGGATTAGGGTTAGGATCAGGGTGAAAGCATTGAAATTGAAATGCCTGTGTCTTCCACTGTGGGTTGGAAAGTTAGTATTAGTGTAGGTTCGTGGGAAGGGGGAGGGATAATGTCACTTGTCAAACACCTGGGGAGTTTGATTTGGTCCTGTGCCTCAGGGTTAGGGTTAGGGTCAGGAGCAGGTTGAGGTTTAGGGTTCCAATTCATGTACCTGACGTTTGGAGTGTGGGTATGATTGTTAGGGTTAGGGTGCTTCTTTTCGTAAGGATCATGGACAGTGCAGAAATAGCGGTCCTTGAGGACGACTTATTGTTCTGGCAGGGTTAGGGCTAGGGTTAGGGTTAGGGTCAGGGTGCTAGATCGCATTGAAATGGAAATGCCTCTGTCTTCCTGTGTGGGTAGGAGAGTTAGTATTAGCGTCAGCTGGTGGGGATGGGGAGGGAGAATGTCACATGTCAAGCACCTGGCTATTGTGCTTTGGTCCAGGCCAATAGGGTTAGGGTTAGGGTTAGGGGTAGGTGGAGGTTTAGGGTTCCCATTCATGTACCTGACGTTTGGAGTGTGGGTATGATTGTTAGGGTTAGCGTGCTTCTTTTCCTAAGGGTCATGCATAGTGCAGAAATAGCTGTACTAGATGATGACTTATTGTTCTGGTAGGGTTAGGGCCAGGGTTAGGGTTAGGGTCAGGGTGATAGATAGCATTGCCATTGAAATGCCTGTGCCTTCCAGTGTGGGTTGGAAACTTAGTATTAGCATAAGTTCGTGGAGAGGGGCAGGGATAATGTCACATGTCAGGCACCTGGGTATTGTGATTTGGTGCTGTGCCTTAAGGTTCGGGTTAGGGATAGGAACAGGTTGAGGTTTAGGGTTCCAATTCATGTACCTGACGTTTGGAGTGTAGGTATGATTGTTAGGGTTAGCGTGCTTCTTTTTGTAAGGGTCATGGATAGTGCAGATTTAGCGGTAGTTGAGGATGACTTGTTGTTCAGGCAGGTTAGGGCTAGGGGTAGGGTTAGAGTCAGGGTGATAGATAGCATTGAAATTGAAATTCCTGTGTCTTCCAACGTCGTTTGGAAAGTTAGTAGAAGCGTAAGTTCATGGGGTTGGGGCGGAAATGTCAAATGTCAAGCACCTGGGTATTGTGATTTGGTCCTGCGCCTTAGGGTTAGGGTTAGGGTTAGGAGCAGGTTGAGGTTAGGGTTAGGGCTAGGATTAGGGTTAGGATCAGGGTGAAAGCATTGAAATTGAAATGCCTGTGTCTTCCAATGTGGGTTGGAAAGTTAGTATTAGTGTAGGTTCGTGGGAAGGGGAGGGATAATGTCACTTGTCAAACACCTGGGGAGTTTGATTTGGTCCTGTGCCTCAGGGTTAGGGTTAGGGTCAGGAGCAGGTTGAGGTTTAGGGTTCCAATTCATGTACCTGACGTTTGGAGTGTGGGTATGATTGTTAGGGTTAGGGTGCTTCTTTTCGTAAGGATCATGGACAGTGCAGAAATAGCGGTCCTTGAGGACGACTTATTGTTCTGGCAGGGTTAGGGCTAGGGTTAGGGTTAGGGTCAGGGTGCTAGATCGCATTGAAATGGAAATGCCTCTGTCTTCCAGTGTGGGTAGGAGAGTTAGTATTAGCGTCAGCTGGTGGGGATGGGGAGGGAGAATGTCACATGTCAAGCACCTGGCTATTGTGCTTTGGTCCAGGCCAATAGGGTTAGGGTTAGGGGTAGGGGTAGGTGGAGGTTTAGGGTTCCAATTCATGTACCTGACGTTTGGAGTGTGGGTATGATTGTTAGGGTTAGCGTGCTTCTTTTCCTAAGGGTCATGCATAGTGCAGAAATAGCTGTACTAGATGATGACTTATTGTTCTGGTAGGGTTAGGGCCAGGGTTAGGGTAAGGGTCAGGGTGATAGATAGCATTGCCATTGAAATGCCTGTGCCTTCCAGTGTGGGTTGGAAACTTAGTATTAGCATAAGTTCGTGGAGAGGGGCAGGGATAATGTCACATGTCAGGCACCTGGGTATTGTGATTTGGTGCTGTGCCTTAAGGTTCGGGTTAGGGATAGGAACAGGTTGAGGTTTAGGGTTCCAATTCATGTACCTGACGTTTGGAGTGTAGGTATGATTGTTAGGGTTAGCGTGCTTCTTTTTGTAAGGGTCATGGATAGTGCAGATTTAGCGGTAGTTGAGGATGACTTGTTGTTGAGGCAGGGTTAGGGCTAGGGGTAGGGTTAGAGTCAGGGTGATAGATAGCATTGAAATTGAAATTCCTGTGTCTTCCAACGTCGTTTGGAAAGTTAGTAGAAGCGTAAGTTCATGGGGTCGGGCGGAAATGTCAAATGTCAAGCACCTGGGTATTGTGATTTGGTCCTGCGCCTTAGGGTTAGGGTTAGGGTTAGGAGCAGGTTGAGGTTAGGGTTAGGGCTAGGATTAGGGTTAGGATCAGGGTGAAAGCATTGAAATTGAAATGCCTGTGTCTTCCAATGTGGGTTGGAAAGTTAGTATTAGTGTAGGTTCGTGGGAAGGGGAGGGATAATGTCACTTGTCAAACACCTGGGGAGTTTGATTTGGTCCTGTGCCTCAGGGTTAGGGTTAGGGTCAGGAGCAGGTTGAGGTTTAGGGTTCCAATTCATGTACCTGACGTTTGGAGTGTGGGTATGATTGTTAGGGTTAGGGTGCTTCTTTTCGTAAGGATCATGGACAGTGCAGAAATAGCGGTCCTTGAGGACGACTTATTGTTCTGGCAGGGTTAGGGCTAGGGTTAGGGTTAGGGTCAGGGTGCTAGATCGCATTGAAATGGAAATGCCTCTGTCTTCCAGTGTGGGTAGGAGAGTTAGTATTAGCGTCAGCTGGTGGGGATGGGGAGGGAGAATGTCACATGTCAAGCACCTGGCTATTGTGCTTTGGTCCAGGCCAATAGGGTTAGGGTTAGGGATAGGGTAGGTGGAGGTTTAGGGTTCCCATTCATGTACCTGACGTTTGGAGTGTGGGTATGATTGTTAGGGTTAGCGTGCTTCTTTTCCTAAGGGTCATGCATAGTGCAGAAATAGCTGTACTAGATGATGACTTATTGTTCTGGTAGGGTTAGGGCCAGGGTTAGGGTAAGGGTCAGGGTGATAGATAGCATTGCCATTGAAATGCCTGTGCCTTCCAGTGTGGGTTGGAAACTTAGTATTAGCATAAGTTCGTGGAGAGGGGCAGGGATAATGTCACATGTCAGGCACCTGGGTATTGTGATTTGGTGCTGTGCCTTAAGGTTCGGGTTAGGGATAGGAACAGGTTGAGGTTTAGGGTTCCAATTCATGTACCTGACGTTTGGAGTGTAGGTATGATTGTTAGGGTTAGCGTGCTTCTTTTTGTAAGGGTCATGGATAGTGCAGATTTAGCGGTAGTTGAGGATGACTTGTTGTTCAGGCAAGGTTAGGGCTAGGGGTAGGGTTAGAGTCAGGGTGATAGATAGCATTGAAATTGAAATTCCTGTGTCTTCCAACGTCGTTTGGAAAGTTAGTAGAAGCGTAAGTTCATGGGGTCGGGGCGGAAATGTCAAATGTCAAGCACCTGGGTATTGTGATTTGGTCCTGCGCCTTAGGGTTAGGGTTAGGGTTAGGAGCAGGTTGAGGTTAGGGTTAGGGCTAGGATTAGGGTTAGGATCAGGGTGAAAGCATTGAAATTGAAATGCCTGTGTCTTCCAATGTGGGTTGGAAACTTAGTATTAGTGTAGGTTCGTGGGAAGGGGAGGGATAATGTCACTTGTCAAACACCTGGGGAGTTTGATTTGGTCCTGTGCCTCAGGGTTAGGGTTAGGGTCAGGAGCAGGTTGAGGTTTAGGGTTCCAATTCATGTACCTGACGTTTGGAGTGTGGGTATGATTGTTAGGGTTAGGGTGCTTCTTTTCGTAAGGATCATGGACAGTGCAGAAATAGCGGTCCTTGAGGACGACTTATTTTCTGGCAGGGTTAGGGCTAGGGTTAGGGTTAGGGTCAGGGTGATAGATCGCATTGAAATGGAAATGCCTGTGTCTTCCTTGTGGTGGGTTGAGAAGTTAGTATTAGCGTAAGTGGTGGGATGGGAGGGAGAATGTCACATGTCAAGCACCTGCTATTGTGCTTTGGTCCAGGCCAATAAGGGTTAGGTTAGGGATAGGGTAGGTGGGAGGTTTAGGGTTCCAATTCATGTACCTGACGTTTGGAGTGTGGGTATGATTGTTAGGGTTAGCGTGCTTCTTTTTGTAAGGGTCATGGATAGTGCAGATTTAGCGGTAGTTGAGGATGACTTGTTGTTCAGGCAAGGTTAGGGCTAGGGGTAGGGTTAGAGTCAGGGTGATAGATAGCATTGAAATTGAAATTCCTGTGTCTTCCAACGTCGTTTGGAAAGTTAGTAGAAGCGTAAGTTCATGGGGTCGGGGCGGAAATGTCAAATGTCAAGCACCTGGGTATTGTGATTTGGTCCTGCGCCTTAGGGTTAGGGTTAGGGTTAGGAGCAGGTTGAGGTTAGGGTTAGGGCTAGGATTAGGTTAGGATCAGGGTGAAAGCATTGAAATTGAAATGCCTGTGTCTTCCAATGTGGGTTGGAAACTTAGTATTAGTGTAGGTTCGTGGGGAGGGAAGGGATAATGTCACTTGTCAAACACCTGGGGAGTTTGATTTGGTCCTGTGCCTCAGGGTTAGGGTTAGGGTCAGGAGCAGGTTGAGGTTTAGGGTTCCAATTCATGTACCTGACGTTTGGAGTGTGGGTATGATTGTTTAGGGTTAGGGTGCTTCTTTTCGTAAGGATCATGGACAGTGCAGAAATAGCGGTCCTTGAGGACGACTTATTGTTCTGGCAGGGTTAGGGCTAGGGTTAGGTTTAGGGTCAGGGTGTGCTAGATCGCATTGAAATGGAAATGCCTCTGTCTTCCAGTGTGGGTAGGAGAGTTAGTATTAGCGTCAGCTGGTGGGGATGGGGAGGGAGAATGTCACATGTCAAGCACCTGGCTATTGTGCTTTGGTCCAGGCCAATAGGGTTAGGGTTAGGGATAGGGGTAGGTGGAGGTTTAGGGTTCCAATTCATGTACCTGACGTTTGGAGTGTGGGTATGATTGTTAGGGTTAGCGTGCTTCTTTTCCTAAGGGTCATGCATAGTGCAGAAATAGCTGTACTAGATGATGACTTATTGTTCTGGTAGGGTTAGGGCCAGGGTTAGGGTAAGGGTCAGGGTGATAGATAGCATTGCAATTGAAATGCCTGTGCCTTCCAGTGTGGGTTGGAAACTTAGTATTAGCATAAGTTCGTGGAGAGGGGCAGGGATAATGTCACATGTCAGGCACCTGGGTATTGTGATTTGGTGCTGTGCCTTAAGGTTCGGGTTAGGGATAGGAACAGGTTGAGGTTTAGGGTTCCAATTCATGTACCTGACGTTTGGAGTGTAGGTATGATTGTTAGGGTTAGCGTGCTTCTTTTTGTAAGGGTCATGGATAGTGCAGATTTAGCGGTAGTTGAGGATGACTTGTTGTTCAGGCAGGGTTAGGGCTAGGGTAGGGTTAGAGTCAGGGTGATAGATAGCATTGAAATTGAAATTCCTGTGTCTTCCAACGTCGTTTGGAAAGTTAGTAGAAGCGTAAGTTCATGGGGTCGGGGCGGAAATGTCAAATGTCAAGCACCTGGGTATTGTGATTTGGTCCTGCGCCTTAGGGTTAGGGTTAGGGTTAGGAGCAGGTTGAGGTTAGGGTTAGGGCTAGGATTAGGGTTAGGATCAGGGTGAAAGCATTGAAATTGAAATGCCTGTGTCTTCCAATGTGGGTTGGAAAGTTAGTATTAGTGTAGGTTCGTGGAAGGGGGAGGGATAATGTCACTTGTCAAACACCTGGGGAGTTTGATTTGGTCCTGTGCCTCAGGGTTAGGGTTAGGGTCAGGAGCAGGTTGAGGTTTAGGGTTCCAATTCATGTACCTGACGTTTGGAGTGTGGGTATGATTGTTAGGGTTAGGGTGCTTCTTTTCGTAAGGATCATGGACAGTGCAGAAATAGCGGTCCTTGAGGACGACTTATTGTTCTGGCAGGGTTAGGGCTAGGGTTAGGGTTAGGGTCAGGGTGCTAGATCGCATTGAAATGGAAATGCCTCTGTCTTCCAGTGTGGGTAGGAGAGTTAGTATTAGCGTCAGCTGGTGGGGATGGGGAGGGAGAATGTCACATGTCAAGCACCTGGCTATTGTGCTTTGGTCCAGGCCAATAGGGTTAGGGTTAGGGATAGGGGTAGGTGGAGGTTTAGGGTTCCAATTCATGTACCTGACGTTTGGAGTGTGGGTATGATTGTTAGGGTTAGCGTGCTTCTTTTCCTAAGGGTCATGCATAGTGCAGAAATAGCTGTACTAGATGATGACTTATTGTTCTGGTAGGGTTAGGGCCAGGGTTAGGGTAAGGGTCAGGGTGATAGATAGCATTGCCATTGAAATGCCTGTGCCTTCCAGTGTGGGTTGGAAACTTAGTATTAGCATAAGTTCGTGGAGAGGGGCAGGGATAATGTCACATGTCAGGCACCTGGGTATTGTGATTTGGTGCTGTGCCTTAAGTTTCGGGTTAGGGATAGGAACAGGTTGAGGTTTAGGGTTCCAATTCATGTACCTGACGTTTGGAGTGTAGGTATGATTGTTAGGGTTAGCGTGCTTCTTTTTGTAAGGGTCATGGATAGTGCAGATTTAGCGGTAGTTGAGGATGACTTGTTGTTCAGGCAAGGTTAGGGCTAGGGGTAGGGTTAGAGTCAGGGTGATAGATAGCATTGAAATTGAAATTCCTGTGTCTTCCAACGTCGTTTGGAAAGTTAGTAGAAGCGTAAGTTCATGGGGTCGGGGCGGAAATGTCAAATGTCAAGCACCTGGGTATTGTGATTTGGTCCTGCGCCTTAGGGTTAGGGTTAGGCTTAGGAGCAGGTTGAGGTTAGGGTTAGGGCTAGGATTAGGGTTAGGATCAGGGTGAAAGCATTGAAATTGAAATGCCTGTGTCTTCCAATGTGGGTTGGAAACTTAGTATTAGTGTAGGTTCGTGGGGAGGGGAAGGGATAATGTCACTTGTCAAACACCTGGGGAGTTTGATTTGGTCCTGTGCCTCAGGGTTAGGGTTAGGGTCAGGAGCAGGTTGAGGTTTAGGGTTCCCATTCATGTACCTGACGTTTGGAGTGTGGGTATGATTGTTAGGGTTAGCGTGCTTCTTTTCCTAAGGGTCATGCATAGTGCAGAAATAGCTGTACTAGATGATGACTTATTGTTCTGGTAGGGGTAGGGCCAGGGTTACGGTAAGGGTCAGGGTGATAGATAGCATTTCCATTGAAATGCCTGTGCCTTCCAGTGTGGGTTGGAAACTTAGTATTAGCATAAGTTCGTGGAGAGGGGCAGGGATAATGTCACATGTCAGGCACCTGGGTATTGTGATTTGGTGCTGTGCCTTAAGGTTCGGGTTAGGGATAGGAACAGGTTGAGGTTTAGGGTTCCAATTCATGTACCTGACGTTTGGAGTGTAGGTATGATTGTTAGGGTTAGCGTGCTTCTTTTTGTAAGGGTCATGGATAGTGCAGATTTAGCGGTAGTTGAGGATGACTTGTTGTTCAGGCAGGGTTAGGGCTAGGGGTAGGGTTAGAGTCAGGGTGATAGATAGCATTGAAATTGAAATTCCTGTGTCTTCCAACGTCGTTTGGAAAGTTAGTAGAAGCGTAAGTTCATGGGGTCGGGGCGGAAATGTCAAATGTCAAGCACCTGGGTATTGTGATTTGGTCCTGCGCCTTAGGGTTAGGGTTAGGGTTAGGAGCAGGTTGAGGTTAGGGTTAGGGCTAGGATTAGGGTTAGGATCAGGGTGAAAGCATTGAAATTGAAATGCCTGTGTCTTCCAATGTGGGTTGGAAAGTTAGTATTAGTGTAGGTTCGTGGGAAGGGGAGGGATAATGTCACTTGTCAAACACCTGGGGAGTTTGATTTGGTCCTGTGCCTCAGGGTTAGGGTTAGGGTCAGGAGCAGGTTGAGGTTTAGGGTTCCAATTCATGTACCTGACGTTTGGAGTGTGGGTATGATTGTTAGGGTTAGGGTGCTTCTTTTCGTAAGGATCATGGACAGTGCAGAAATAGCGGTCCTTGAGGACGACTTATTGTTCTGGCAGGGTTAGGGCTAGGGTTAGGGTTAGGGTCAGGGTGCTAGATCGCATTGAAATGGAAATGCCTCTGTCTTCCAGTGTGGGTAGGAGAGTTAGTATTAGCGTCAGCTGGTGGGGATGGGGAGGGAGAATGTCACATGTCAAGCACCTGGCTATTGTGCTTTGGTCCAGGCCAATAGGGTTAGGGTTAGGGATAGGGGTAGGTGGAGGTTTAGGGTTCCAATTCATGTACCTGACGTTTGGAGTGTGGGTATGATTGTTAGGGTTAGCGTGCTTCTTTTCCTAAGGGTCATGCATAGTGCAGAAATAGCTGTACTAGATGATGACTTATTGTTCTGGTAGGGTTAGGGCCAGGGTTAGGGTAAGGGTCAATGTGATAGATAGCATTGCAATTGAAATGCCTGTGCCTTCCAGTGTGGGTTGGAAACTTAGTATTAGCATAAGTTCGTGGAGAGGGGCAGGGATAATGTCACATGTCAGGCACCTGGGTATTGTGATTTGGTGCTGTGCCTTAAGTTTCGGGTTAGGGATAGGAACAGGTTGAGGTTTAGGGTTCCAATTCATGTACCTGACGTTTGGAGTGTGGGTATGATTGTTAGGGTTAGCGTGCTTCTGTTTGTAAGGGTCATGGATAGTGCAGATTTAGCGGTAGTTGAGGATGACTTGTTGTTCAGGCAGGGTTAGGGCTAGGGGTAGGGTTAGAGTCAGGGTGATAGATAGCATTGAAATTGAAATTCCTGTGTCTTCCAACGTCGTTTGGAAAGTTAGTAGAAGCGTAAGTTCATGGGGTTGTGGCGGAAATGTCAAATGTGAAGCACATGGGTATTGTGATTTGGTCCTGCGCCTTAGGATTAGGGTTAGGGTTAGGAGCAGGTTGAGGTTAGGGTTAGGGCTAGGATTAGGGTTAGGATCAGGGTGAAAGCATTGAAATTGAAATGCCTGTGTCTTCCAATGTGGGTTGGAAACTTAGTATTAGTGTAGGTTCGTGGGGAGGGGAAGGATAATGTCACTTGTCAAACACCTGGGGAGTTTGATTTGGTCCTGTGCCTCAGGGTTAGGGTTAGGGTCAGGAGCAGGTTGAGGTTTAGGGTTCCAATTCATGTACCTGACGTTTGGAGTGTGGGTATGATTGTTAGGGTTAGGGTGCTTCTTTTCGTAAGGATCATGGACAGTGCAGAAATAGCGGTCCTTGAGGACGACTTATTGTTCTGGCAGGGTTAGGGCTAGGGTTAGGGTTAGGGTCAGGGTGCTAGATCGCATTGAAATGGAAATGCCTCTGTCTTCCAGTGTGGGTAGGAGAGTTAGTATTAGCGTCAGCTGGTGGGGATGGGGAGGGAGAATGTCACATGTCAAGCACCTGGCTATTGTGCTTTGGTCCAGGCCAATAGGGTTAGGGTTAGGGATAGGGTAGGTGGAGGTTTAGGGTTCCAATTCATGTACCTGACGTTTGGAGTGTGGGTATGATTGTTAGGGTTAGCGTGCTTCTTTTCCTAAGGGTCATGCATAGTGCAGAAATAGCTGTACTAGATGATGACTTATTGTTCTGGTAGGGTTAGGGCCAGGGTTAGGTAAGGGTCAGGGTGATAGATAGCATTGCCATTGAAATGCCTGTGCCTTCCAGTGTGGGTTGGAAACTTAGTATTAGCATAAGTTCGTGGAGAGGGGCAGGGATAATGTCACATGTCAGGCACCTGGGTATTGTGATTTGGTGCTGTGCCTTAAGGTTCGGGTTAGGGATAGGAACAGGTTGAGGTTTAGGGTTCCAATTCATGTACCTGACGTTTGGAGTGTAGGTATGATTGTTAGGGTTAGCGTGCTTCTTTTTGTAAGGGTCATGGATAGTGCAGATTTAGCGGTAGTTGAGGATGACTTGTTGTTCAGGCAAGGTTAGGGCTAGGGGTAGGGTTAGAGTCAGGGTGATAGATAGCATTGAAATTGAAATTCCTGTGTCTTCCAACGTCGTTTGGAAAGTTAGTAGAAGCGTAAGTTCATGGGGTCGGGGCGGAAATGTCAAATGTCAAGCACCTGGGTATTGTGATTTGGTCCTGCGCCTTAGGGTTAGGGTTAGGGTTAGGAGCAGGTTGAGGTTAGGGTTAGGGCTAGGATTAGGGTTAGGATCAGGGTGAAAGCATTGAAATTGAAATGCCTGTGTCTTCCAATGTGGGTTGGAAATTAGTATTAGTGTAGGTTCGTGGGAAGGGGAGGGATAATGTCACTTGTCAAACACCTGGGGAGTTTGATTTGGTCCTGTGCCTCAGGGTTAGGGTTAGGGTCAGGAGCAGGTTGAGGTTTAGGGTTCCAATTCATGTACCTGACGTTTGGAGTGTGGGTATGATTGTTAGGGTTAGGGTGCTTCTTTTCGTAAGGATCATGGACAGTGCAGAAATAGCGGTCCTTGAGGACGACTTATTGTTCTGGCAGGGTTAGGGCTAGGGTTAGGGTTAGGGTCAGGGTGCTAGATCGCATTGAAATGGAAATGCCTCTGTCTTCCAGTGTGGGTAGGAGAGTTAGTATTAGCGTCAGCTGGTGGGGATGGGGAGGGAGAATGTCACATGTCAAGCACCTGGCTATTGTGCTTTGGTCCAGGCCAATAGGGTTAGGGTTAGGGGTAGGGGTAGGTGGAGGTTTAGGGTTCCAATTCATGTACCTGACGTTTGGAGTGTGGGTATGATTGTTAGGGTTAGCGTGCTTCTTTTCCTAAGGGTCATGCATAGTGCAGAAATAGCTGTACTAGATGATGACTTATTGTTCTGGTAGGGTTAGGGCCAGGGTTAGGGTAAGGGTCAGGGTGATAGATAGCATTGCCATTGAAATGCCTGTGCCTTCCAGTGTGGGTTGGAAACTTAGTATTAGCATAAGTTCGTGGAGAGGGGCAGGGATAATGTCACATGTCAGGCACCTGGGTATTGTGATTTGGTGCTGTGCCTTAAGGTTCGGGTTAGGGATAGGAACAGGTTGAGGTTTAGGGTTCCAATTCATGTACCTGACGTTTGGAGTGTAGGTATGATTGTTAGGGTTAGCGTGCTTCTTTTTGTAAGGGTCATGGATAGTGCAGATTTAGCGGTAGTTGAGGATGACTTGTTGTTCAGGCAAGGTTAGGGCTAGGGCTAGGGTTAGAGTCAGGGTGATAGATAGCATTGAAATTGAAATTCCTGTGTCTTCCAACGTCGTTTGGAAAGTTAGTAGAAGCGTAAGTTCATGGGGTCGGGGCGGAAATGTCAAATGTCAAGCACCTGGGTATTGTGATTTGGTCCTGCGCCTTAGGGTTAGGGTTAGGGTTAGGAGCAGGTTGAGGTTAGGGTTAGGGCTAGGATTAGGGTTAGGATCAGGGTGAAAGCATTGAAATTGAAATGCCTGTGTCTTCCAATGTGGGTTGGAAACTTAGTATTAGTGTAGTTCGTGGGGAGGGGAAGGGATAATGTCACTTGTCAAACACCTGGGGAGTTTGATTTGGTCCTGTGCCTCAGGGTTAGGGTTAGGGTCAGGAGCAGGTTGAGGTTTAGGGTTCCAATTCATGTACCTGACGTTTGGAGTGTGGGTATGATTGTTAGGGTTAGCGTGCTTCTTTTCCTAAGGGTCATGCATAGTGCAGAAATAGCTGTACTAGATGATGACTTATTGTTCTGGTAGGGTTAGGGCCAGGGTTAGGGTAAGGGTCAGGGTGATAGATAGCATTGCCATTGAAATGCCTGTGCCTTCCAGTGTGGGTTGGAAACTTAGTATTAGCATAAGTTCGTGGAGAGGGGCAGGGATAATGTCACATGTCAGGCACCTGGGTATTGTGATTTGGTGCTGTGCCTTAAGTTTCGGGTTAGGGATAGGAACAGGTTGAGGTTTAGGGTTCCAATTCATGTACCTGACGTTTGGAGTGTAGGTATGATTGTTAGGGTTAGCGTGCTTCTGTTTTTGTAAGGGTCATGGATAGTGCAGATTTAGCGGTAGTTGAGGATGACTTGTTGTTCAGTTCAGGCAAGGTTAGGGCTAGGGGTAGGGTTAGAGTCAGGGTGATAGATAGCATTGAAATTGAAATTCCTGTGTCTTCCAACGTCGTTTGGAAAGTTAGTAGAAGCGTAAGTTCATGGGGTGGGGCGGAAATGTCAAATGTCAAGCACCTGGGTATTGTGATTTGGTCCTGCGCCTTAGGGTTAGGGTTAGGGTTAGGAGCAGGTTGAGGTTAGGGTTAGGGCTAGGATTAGGGTTAGGATCAGGTGAAAGCATTGAAATTGAAATGCCTGTGTCTTCCAATGTGGGTTGGAAAGTTAGTATTAGTGTAGGTGCGTGGGAAGGGGGAGGGATAATGTCACTTGTCAAACACCTGGGGAGTTTGATTTGGTCCTGTGCCTCAGGGTTAGGGTTAGGGTCAGGAGCAGGTTGAGGTTTAGGGTTCCAATTCATGTACCTGACGTTTGGAGTGTGGGTATGATTGTTAGGGTTAGGGTGCTTCTTTTCGTAAGGATCATGGACAGTGCAGAAATAGCGGTCCTTGAGGACGACTTATTGTTCTGGCAGGGTTAGGGCTAGGGTTAGGGTTAGGGTCAGGGTGCTAGATCGCATTGAAATGGAAATGCCTCTGTCTTCCAGTGTGGGTAGGAGAGTTAGTATTAGCGTCAGCTGGTGGGGATGGGGAGGGAGAATGTCACATGTCAAGCACCTGGCTATTGTGCTTTGGTCCAGGCCAATAGGGTTAGGGTTAGGGGTAGGGGTAGGTGGAGGTTTAGGGTTCCAATTCATGTACCTGACGTTTGGAGTGTGGGTATGATTGTTAGGGTTAGCGTGCTTCTTTTCCTAAGGGTCATGCATAGTGCAGAAATAGCTGTACTAGATGATGACTTATTGTTCTGGTAGGGTTAGGGCCAGGGTTAGGGTAAGGGTCAGGGTGATAGATAGCATTGCAATTGAAATGCCTGTGCCTTCCAGTGTGGGTTGGAAACTTAGTATTAGCATAAGTTCGTGGAGAGGGGCAGGGATAATGTCACATGTCAGGCACCTGGGTATTGTGATTTGGTGCTGTGCCTTAAGGTTCGGGTTAGGGATAGGAACAGGTTGAGGTTTAGGGTTCCAATTCATGTACCTGACGTTTGGAGTGTGGGTATGATTGTTAGGGTTAGCGTGCTTCTGTTTGTAAGGGTCATGGATAGTGCAGATTTAGCGGTAGTTGAGGATGCCTTGTTGTTCAGGCAGGGTTAGGGCTAGGGGTAGGGTTAGAGTCAGGGTGATAGATAGCATGGAAATTGAAATTCCTGTGTCTTCCAACGTCGTTTGGAAAGTTAGTAGAAGCGTAAGTTCATGGGGTTGGGCCGGAAATGTCAAATGTCAAGCACATGGGTATTGTGATTTGGTCCTGCGCCTTAGGATTAGGGTTAGGGTTAGGAGCAGGTTGAGGTTAGGGTTAGGGCTAGGATTAGGGTTAGGATCAGGATGAAAGCATTGAAATTGAAATGCCTGTGTCTTCCAATGTGGGTTGGAAAGTTAGTATTAGTGTAGGTGCGTGGGAAGGGGGAGGGATAATGTCACTTGTCAAACACCTGGGGAGTTTGATTTGGTCCTGTGCCTCAGGGTTAGGGTTAGGGTCAGGAGCAGGTTGAGGTTTAGGGTTCCAATTCATGTACCTGACGTTTGGAGTGTGGGTATGATTGTTAGGGTTAGGGTGCTTCTTTTCGTAAGGATCATGGACAGTGCAGAAATAGCGGTCCTTGAGGACGACTTATTGTTCTGGCAGGGTTAGGGCTAGGGTTAGGGTTAGGGTCAGGGTGCTAGATCGCATTGAAATGGAAATGCCTCTGTCTTCCAGTGTGGGTAGGAGAGTTAGTATTAGCGTCAGCTGGTGGGGATGGGGAGGGAGAATGTCACATGTCAAGCACCTGGCTATTGTGCTTTGGTCCAGGCCAATAGGGTTAGGGTTAGGGATAAGGGTAGGTGGAGGTTTAGGGTTCCAATTCATGTACCTGACGTTTGGAGTGTGGGTATGATTGTTAGGGTTAGCGTGCTTCTTTTCCTAAGGGTCATGCATAGTGCAGAAATAGCTGTACTAGATGATGACTTATTGTTCTGGTAGGGTTAGGGCCAGGGTTAGGGTAAGGGTCAGGGTGATAGATAGCATTGCCATTGAAATGCCTGTGCCTTCCAGTGTGGGTTGGAAACTTAGTATTAGCATAAGTTCGTGGAGAGGGGCAGGGATAATGTCACATGTCAGGCACCTGGGTATTGTGATTTGGTGCTGTGCCTTAAGGTTCGGGTTAGGGATAGGAACAGGTTGAGGTTTAGGGTTCCAATTCATGTACCTGACGTTTGGAGTGTAGGTATGATTGTTAGGGTTAGCGTGCTTCTTTTTGTAAGGGTCATGGATAGTGCAGATTTAGCGGTAGTTGAGGATGACTTGTTGTTCAGGCAAGGTTAGGGCTAGGGTAGGGTTAGAGTCAGGGTGATAGATAGCATTGAAATTGAAATTCCTGTGTCTTCCAACGTCGTTTGGAAAGTTAGTAGAAGCGTAAGTTCATGGGGTCGGGGCGGAAATGTCAAATGTCAAGCACCTGGGTATTGTGATTTGGTCCTGCGCCTTAGGGTTAGGGTTAGGGTTAGGAGCAGGTTGAGGTTAGGGTTAGGGCTAGGATTAGGTTAGGATCAGGGTGAAAGCATTGAAATTGAAATGCCTGTGTCTTCCAATGTGGGTTGGAAAGTTAGTATTAGTGTAGGTGCGTGGGAAGGGGGAGGGATAATGTCACTTGTCAAACACCTGGGGAGTTTGATTTGGTCCTGTGCCTCAGGGTTAGGGTTAGGGTCAGGAGCAGGTTGAGGTTTAGGGTTCCAATTCATGTACCTGACGTTTGGAGTGTGGGTATGATTGTTAGGGTTAGGGTGCTTCTTTTCGTAAGGATCATGGACAGTGCAGAAATAGCGGTCCTTGAGGACGACTTATTGTTCTGGCAGGGTTAGGGCTAGGGTTAGGGTTAGGGTCAGGGTGCTAGATCGCATTGAAATGGAAATGCCTCTGTCTTCCAGTGTGGGTAGGAGAGTTAGTATTAGCGTCAGCTGGTGGGGATGGGGAGGGAGAATGTCACATGTCAAGCACCTGGCTATTGTGCTTTGGTCCAGGCCAATAGGGTTAGGGTTAGGGTAGGGGTAGGTGGAGGTTTAGGGTTCCAATTCATGTACCTGACGTTTGGAGTGTGGGTATGATTGTTAGGGTTAGCGTGCTTCTTTTCCTAAGGGTCATGCATAGTGCAGAAATAGCTGTACTAGATGATGACTTATTGTTCTGGTAGGGTTAGGGCCAGGGTTAGGGTAAGGGTCAGGGTGATAGATAGCATTGCCATTGAAATGCCTGTGCCTTCCAGTGTGGGTTGGAAACTTAGTATTAGCATAAGTTCGTGGAGAGGGGCAGGGATAATGTCACATGTCAGGCACCTGGGTATTGTGATTTGGTGCTGTGCCTTAAGGTTCGGGTTAGGGATAGGAACAGGTTGAGGTTTAGGGTTCCAATTCATGTACCTGACGTTTGGAGTGTAGGTATGATTGTTAGGGTTAGCGTGCTTTTTTGTAAGGGTCATGGATAGTGCAGATTTAGCGGTAGTTGAGGATGACTTGTTGTTCAGGCAAGGTTAGGGCTAGGGGTAGGGTTAGAGTCAGGGTGATAGATAGCATTGAAATTGAAATTCCTGTGTCTTCCAACGTCGTTTGGAAAGTTAGTAGAAGCGTAAGTTCATGGGGTCGGGGCGGAAATGTCAAATGTCAAGCACCTGGGTATTGTGATTTGGTCCTGCGCCTTAGGGTTAGGGTTAGGTTAGGAGCAGGTTGAGGTTAGGGTTAGGGCTAGGATTAGGGTTAGGATCAGGGTGAAAGCATTGAAATTGAAATGCCTGTGTCTTCCAATGTGGGTTGGAAACTTAGTATTAGTGTAGGTTCGTGGGGAGGGGAAGGGATAATGTCACTTGTCAAACACCTGGGGAGTTTGATTTGGTCCTGTGCCTCAGGGTTAGGGTTAGGGTCAGGAGCAGGTTGAGGTTTAGGGTTCCAATTCATGTACCTGACGTTTGGAGTGTGGGTATGATTGTTAGGGTTAGGGTGCTTCTTTTCGTAAGGATCATGGACAGTGCAGAAATAGCGGTCCTTGAGGACGACTTATTGTTCTGGCAGGGTTAGGGCGAGGGTTAGGGTTAGGGTCAGGGTGCTAGATCGCATTGAAATTGAAATGCCTGTGTCTTCCAGTGTGGGTAGGAGAGTTAGTATTAGCGTCAGCTGGTGGGGATGGGGAGGGAGAATGTCACATGTCAAGCACCTGGCTATTGTGCTTTGGTCCAGGCCAATAGGGTTAGGGTTAGGGTAGGAAGGTGGAGGTTTAGGGTTCCAATTCATGTACCTGACGTTTGGAGTGTGGGTATGATTGTTAGGGTTAGCGTGCTTCTTTTCCTAAGGGTCATGCATAGTGCAGAAATAGCTGTACTAGATGATGACTTATTGTTCTGGTAGGGTTAGGGCCAGGGTTAGGGTAAGGGTCAGGGTGATAGATAGCATTGCAATTGAAATGCCTGTGCCTTCCAGTGTGGGTTGGAAACTTAGTATTAGCATAAGTTCGTGGAGAGGGGCAGGGATAATGTCACATGTCAGGCACCTGGGTATTGTGATTTGGTGCTGTGCCTTAAGGTTCGGGTTAGGGATAGGAACAGGTTGAGGTTTAGGGTTCCAATTCATGTACCTGACGTTTGGAGTGTGGGTATGATTGTTAGGGTTAGGGTGCTTCTTTTCGTAAGGATCATGGACAGTGCAGAAATAGCGGTCCTTGAGGACGACTTATTGTTCTGGCAGGGTTAGGGCTAGGGTTAGGGTTAGGGTCAGGGTGCTAGATCGCATTGAAATGGAAATGCCTCTGTCTTCCAGTGTGGGTAGGAGAGTTAGTATTAGCGTCAGCTGGTGGGGATGGGGAGGGAGAATGTCACATGTCAAGCACCTGGCTATTGTGCTTTGGTCCAGGCCAATAGGGTTAGGGTTAGGGATAGGGGTAGGTGGAGGTTTAGGGTTCCAATTCATGTACCTGACGTTTGGAGTGTGGGTATGATTGTTAGGGTTAGCGTGCTTCTTTTCCTAAGGGTCATGCATAGTGCAGAAATAGCTGTACTAGATGATGACTTATTGTTCTGGTAGGGTTAGGGCCAGGGTTAGGGTAAGGGTCAGGGTGATAGATAGCATTGCCATTGAAATGCCTGTGCCTTCCAGTGTGGGTTGGAAACTTAGTATTAGCATAAGTTCGTGGAGAGGGCAGGGATAATGTCACATGTCAGGCACCTGGGTATTGTGATTTGGTGCTGTGCCTTAAGGTTCGGGTTAGGGATAGGAACAGGTTGAGGTTTAGGGTTCCAATTCATGTACCTGACGTTTGGAGTGTAGGTATGATTGTTAGGGTTAGCGTGCTTCTTTTTGTAAGGGTCATGGATAGTGCAGATTTAGCGGTAGTTGAGGATGACTTGTTGTTCAGGCAAGGTTAGGGCTAGGGGTAGGGTTAGAGTCAGGGTGATAGATAGCATTGAAATTGAAATTCCTGTGTCTTCCAACGTCGTTTGGAAAGTTAGTAGAAGCGTAAGTTCATGGGGTCGGGCGGAAATGTCAAATGTCAAGCACCTGGGTATTGTGATTTGGTCCTGCGCCTTAGGGTTAGGGTTAGGGTTAGGAGCAGGTTGAGGTTAGGGTTAGGGCTAGGATTAGGGTTAGGATCAGGGTGAAAGCATTGAAATTGAAATGCCTGTGTCTTCCAATGTGGGTTGGAAACTTAGTATTAGTGTAGGTTCGTGGGGAGGGGAAGGGATAATGTCACTTGTCAAACACCTGGGGAGTTTGATTTGGTCCTGTGCCTCAGGGTTAGGGTTAGGGTCAGGAGCAGGTTGAGGTTTAGGGTTCCAATTCATGTACCTGACGTTTGGAGTGTGGGTATGATTGTTAGGGTTAGGGTGCTTCTTTTCGTAAGGATCATGGACAGTGCAGAAATAGCGGTCCTTGAGGACGACTTATTGTTCTGGCAGGGTTAGGGCTAGGGTTAGGGTTAGGGTCAGGGTGCTAGATCGCATTGAAATGGAAATGCCTCTGTCTTCCAGTGTGGGTAGGAGAGTTAGTATTAGCGTCAGCTGGTGGGATGGGGAGGGAGAATGTCACATGTCAAGCACCTGGCTATTGTGCTTTGGTCCAGGCCAATAGGGTTAGGGTTAGGGATAGGGGTAGGTGGAGGTTTAGGGTTCCAATTCATGTACCTGACGTTTGGAGTGTGGGTATGATTGTTAGGGTTAGCGTGCTTCTTTTCTAAGGGTCATGCATAGTGCAGAAATAGCTGTACTAGATGATGACTTATTGTTCTGGTAGGGTTAGGGCCAGGGTTAGGGTAAGGGTCAGGGTGATAGATAGCATTGCCATTGAAATGCCTGTGCCTTCCAGTGTGGGTTTGGAAACTTAGTATTAGCATAAGTTCGTGGAGAGGGGCAGGGATAATGTCACATGTCAGGCACCTGGGTATTGTGATTTGGTGCTGTGCCTTAAGTTTCGGGTTAGGGATAGAACAGGTTGAGGTTTAGGGTTCCAATTCATGTACCTGACGTTTGGAGTGTGGGTATGATTGTTAGGGTTAGCGTGCTTCTGTTTTGTAAAGGTCATGGATAGTGCAGATTTAGCGGTAGTTGAGGATGACTTGTTGTTCAGGCAGGGTTAGGGCTAGGGTAGGTTAGAGTCAGGGTGATAGATAGCATGGAAATTGAAATTCCTGTGTCTTCCAACGTCGTTTGGAAAGTTAGTAGAAGCGTAAGTTCATGGGGTCGGGGCGGAAATGTCAAATGTCAAGCACCTGGGTATTGTGATTTGTCCTGCGCCTTAGGGTTAGGGTTAGGGTTAGGAGCAGGTTGAGGTTAGGGTTAGGGCTAGGATTAGGGTTAGGATCAGGGTGAAAGCATTGAAATTGAAATGCCTGTGTCTTCCAATGGGGTTGGAAACTTAGTATTAGTGTAGGTTCGTGGGAGGGGAAGGGATAATGTCACTTGTCAAACACCTGGGGAGTTTGATTTGGTCCTGTGCCTCAGGGTTAGGGGTTAGGGTCAGGAGCAGGTTGAGGTTTAGGTGGTTCCAATTCATGTACCTGACGTTTGGAGTGTGGGTATGATTGTTAGGGTTAGCGTGCTTCTTTTCGTAAGGGTCATGCATAGTGCAGAAATAGCTGTACTAGATGATGACTTATTGTTCTGGTAGGGTTAGGGCCAGGGTTAGGGTAAGGGTCAGGGTGATAGATAGCATTGCAATTGAAATGCCTGTGCCTTCCAGTGTGGGTTGGAAACTTAGTATTAGCATAAGTTCGTGGAGAGGGGCAGGGATAATGTCACATGTCAGGCACCTGGGTATTGTGATTTGGTGCTGTGCCTTAAGGTTCGGGTTAGGGATAGGAACAGGTTGAGGTTTAGGGTTCCAATTCATGTACCTGACGTTTGGAGTGTAGGTATGATTGTTAGGGTTAGCGTGCTTCTTTTTGTAAGGGTCATGGATAGTGCAGATTTAGCGGTAGTTGAGGATGACTTGTTGTTCAGGCAAGGTTAGGGCTAGGGGTAGGGTTAGAGTCAGGGTGATAGATAGCATTGAAATTGAAATTCCTGTGTCTTCCAACGTCGTTTGGAAAGTTAGTAGAAGCGTAAGTTCATGGGGTCGGGGCGGAAATGTCAAATGTCAAGCACCTGGGTATTGTGATTTGTCCTGCGCCTTAGGGTTAGGGTTAGGGTTAGGAGCAGGTTGAGGTTAGGTTAGGGCTAGGATTAGGGTTAGGATCAGGGTGAAAGCATTGAAATTGAAATGCCTGTGTCTTCCAATGTGGGTTGGAAACTTAGTATTAGTGTAGGTTCGTGGGAGGGGAAGGGATAATGTCACTTGTCAAACACCTGGGGAGTTTGATTTGGTCCTGTGCCTCAGGGTTAGGGTTAGGGTCAGGAGCAGGTTGAGGTTTAGGGTTCCAATTCATGTACCTGACGTTTGGAGTGTGGGTATGATTGTTAGGGTTAGGGTGCTTCTTTTCGTAAGGATCATGGACAGT
>NW_028258262.1:0-78836 GCF_053883595.1 Heterocephalus glaber
GGGGGGGGGGGGGGGGGGGGGGGGGGGGGGGGGGGGGGGGGTGGGGGGGGGGGGGGGGGGGGGGGGGGGGGGGGGGGGGTGGGGGGGGGGGGGGGGGGGGGGGGGGGGGGGGGGGGGGGGGGGGGGGGGGGGGGGGGGGGGGGGGGGGGGGGGTGGGGGGGGGGGGGGGGGGGGGGGGGGGGGGGGGGGGGGGGGGGGGGGGGGGGGGGGGGGGGGGGGGGGGGGGGGGGGGGGGGGGGGGGGGGGGGGGGGGGGGGGGGGGGGGGGGGGGGGGGGGGGGGGGGGGGGGGGGGGGGGGGGGGGGGGGGGGGGGGGGGGGGGGGGGGGGGGGGGGGGGGGGGGGGGGGGGGGGGGGGGGGGGGGGGGGGGGGGGGGGGGGGGGGGGGGGGGGGGGGGTGGGGGGGGGGGGGGGGGGGGGGGGGGGGGGGGGGGGGGGGGGGGGTGGGGGGGGGGGGTGGGGGGGGGGGGGGGGGGGGGGGGGGGGGGGGGGGGGGGGGGGGGGGGTGGGGGGGGGGGGGGGGGGGGGGGGGGGGGGGGGGGGGGGGGGGGGGGTTGGGGGGGGGGGGGTGGGGGGGGGGGTGGGGGGGGGGGGGGGGGGGGGGGGGGGGGGGGGGGGGGGGGGGGGGGGGGGGGGGGGGGGGGGGGGGGGGGGGGGGGGGGGGGGGGGGGGGGGGGGGGGGGGGGGGGGGGGGGGGGGGGGGGGGGGGGGGGGGGGGGGGGGGGGGGGGGGGGGGGGGGGGGGGGGGGGGGGGGGGGGGGGGGGGGGGGGGGGGGGGGGGGGGGGGGGGGGGGGGGGGGGGGGGGGGGGGGGGGGGGGGGGGGGGGGGGGGGGGGGGGGGGGGGGGGGGGGGGGGGGGGGGGGGGGGGGGGGGGGGGGGGGGGGGGGGGGGGGGGGGGGGGGGGGGGGGGGGGGGGGGGGGGGGGGGGGGGGGGGGGGGGGGGGGGGGGGGGGGGGGGGGGGGGGGGGGGGGGGGGGGGGGGGGGGGGGGGGGGGGGGGGGGGGGGGGGGGTGGGGGGGGGGGGGGGGGGGGGGGGGGGGGGGGGGGGGGGGGGGGGGGGGGGGGGGGGGGGGGGGGGGGGGGGGGGGGGGGGTGGGGGGGGGGGGGGGGGGGGGGGGGGGGGGGGGGGGGGGGGGGGGGGGGGGGGGGGGGGGGGGGGGGGGGGGGGGGGGGGGGGGGGGGGGGGGGGGGGGGGGGGGGGGGGGGGGGGGGGGGGGGGGGGGGGGGGGGGTGGGGGGGGGGGGGGGGGGGGGGGGGGGGGGGGGGGGGGGGGGGGGGGGGGGGGGGGGGGGGGGGGGGGGGGGGGGGGGGGGGGGGGGGGGGGGGGGGGGGGGGGTGTGGGGGGGGGGGGGGGGGGGGGGGGGGGGGGGGGGGGGGGGGGGGGGGGGGGGGGGGGGGGGGGGGGGGGGGGGGGGGGGGGGGGGGGGGGGGGGGGGGGGGGGGGGGGGGGGGGGGGGTGGGGGGGGGGGGGGGGGGGGGGGGGGGGGGGGGGGGGGGGGGGGGGGGGGGGGGGGGGGGGGGGGGGGGGGGGGGGGGGGGGGGGGGGGGGGGGGGGGGGGGGGGGGGGGGGGGGGGGGGGGGGGGGGGGGGGGGGGGGGGGGGGGGGGGGGGGGGGGGGGGGGGGGGGGGGGGGGGGGGTGGGGGGGGGGGGGGGGGGGGGGGGGGGGGGGGGGGGGGGGGGGGGGGGGGGGGGGGGGGGGGGGGGGGGGGGGGGGGGGGGGGGGGGGGGGGGGGGGGGGGGGGGGGGGGGGGGGGGGGGGGGGGGGGGGGGGGGGGGGGGGGGGGGGGGGGGGGGTGGGGGGGGGGGGGGGGGGGGGGGGGGGGGGGGGGGGGGGGGGGGGGGGGGGGGGGGGGGGGGGGGGGGGGGGGGGGGGGGGGGGGGGGGGGGGGGGGGGGGGGGGGGGGGGGGGGGGGGGGGGGGGGGGGGGGGGGGGGGGGGGGGGGGGGGGGGGGGGGGGGGGGGGGGGGGGGGGGGGGGGGGGGGGTGGGGGGGGGGGGGGGGGGGGGGGGGGGGGGGGGGGGGGGGGGGGGGGGGGGGGGGGGGGGGGGGGGGGGGGGGGGGGGGGGGGGGGGGGGGGGGGGGGGGGGGGGGGGGGGGGGGGGGGGGGGGGGGGGGGGGGGGGGGGGGGGGGGGGGGGGGGGGGGGGGGGGGGGGGGGGGGGGGGGGGGGGGGGGGGGGGGGGGGGGGGGGGGGGGGGGGGGGGGGGGGGGGGGGGGGGGGGGGGGGGGGGGGGGGGGGGGGGGGGGGGGGGGGGGGGGGGGGGGGGGGGGGGGGGGGGGGGGGGGGGGGGGGGGGGGGGGGGGGGGGGGGGGGGGGGGGGGGGGGGGGGGGGGGGGGGGGGGGGGGGGGGGGGGGGGGGGGGGGGGGGGGGGGGGGGGGGGGGGGGGGGGGGGGGGGGGGGGGGGGGGGGGGGGGGGGGGGGGGGGGGGGGTGGGGGGGGGTGGGGGGGGGGGGGGGGGGGGGGGGGGGGGGGGGGGGGGGGGGGGGGGGGGGGGGGGGGGGGGGTGGGGGGGGGGGGGGGGGGGGGGGGGGGGGGGGGGGGGGGGGGGGGGGGGGGGGGGGGGGGGGGGGGGGGGGGGGGGGGGGGGGGGGGGGGGGGGGGGGGGGGGGGGGGGGGGGGGGGGGGGGGTGGGGGGGGGGGGGGGGGGGGGGGGGGGGGGGGGGGGGGGGGGGGGTGGGGGGGGGGGGGGGGGGGGGGGGGGGTGGGGGGGGGGGGGTGGGGGGGGGGGGGGGGGGGGGGGGGGGGGGGGGGGGGGGGGGGGGGGGGGGGGGGGGGGGGGGGGGGGGGGGGGGGGGGGGGGGGGGGGGGGGGGGGGGGGGGGGGGGGGGGGGGGGGGGGGGGGGGGGGGGGGGGGGGGGGGGGGGGGGGGGGGGGGGGGGGGGGGGGGGGGGGGGGGGGGGGGGGGGGGGGGGGGGGGGGGGGGGGGGGGGGGGGGGGGGGGGGGGGGGGGGGGGGGGGGGGGGGGGGGGGGGGGGGTGGGGGGGGGGGGGGGGGGTGGGGGGGGGGGGGGGGGGGGGGGGGGGGGGGGGTGGGGGGGGGGGGGGGGGGGGGGGGTGGGGGGGGGGGGGGGGGGGGGGGGGGGGGGGGGGGGGGGGGGGGGGGGGGGGGGGGGGGGGGGGGGGGGGGGGGGGGGGGGGGGGGGGGGGGGGGGGGGGGGGGGGGGGGGGGGGGGGGGGGGGGGGGGGGGGGGGGGGGGGGGGGGGGGGGGGGGGGGGGGGGGGGGGGGGGGGGGGGGGGGGGGGGGGGGGGGGGGGGGGGGGGGGGGGGGGGGGGGGTGGGGGTGGGGGGGGGGGGGGGGGGGGGGGGGGGGGGGGGGGGGGGGGGGGGGGGGGGGGGGGGGGGGGGGGGGGGGGGGGGGGGGGGGGGGGGGGGGGGGGGGGGGGGGGGGGGGGGGGGGGGGGGGGGGGGGGGGGGGGGGGGGGGGGGGGGGGGGGGGGGGGGGGGGGGGGGGGGGGGGGGGGGGGGGGGGGGGGGGGGGGGGGGGGGGGGGGGGGGGGGGGGGGGGGGGGGGGGGGGGGGGGGGGGGGGGGGGGGGGGGGGGGGGGGGGGGGGGGGGGGGGGGGGGGGGGGGGGGGGGGGGGGGGGGGGGGGGGGGGGGGGGGGGGGGGGGGGGGGGGGGGGGGGGGGGGGGGGGGGGGGGGGGGGGGGGGGGGGGGGGGGGGGGGGGGGGGGGGGGGGGGGGGGGGGGGGGGGGGGGGGGGGGGGGGGGGGGGGGGGGGGGGGGGGGGGGGGGGGGGGGGGGGGGGGGGGGGGGGGGGGGGGGGGGGGGGGGGGGGGGGGGGGGGGGGGGGGGGGGGGGGGGGGGGGGGGGGGGGGGGGGGGGGGGGGGGGGGGGGGGGGGGGGGGGGGGGGGGGGGGGGGGGGGGGGGGTGGGGGGGGGGGGGGGGGGGGGGGGGGGGGGGGGGGGGGGGGGGGGGGGGGGGGGGGGGGGGGGGGGGGGGGGGGGGGGGGGGGGGGGGGGGGGGGGGGGGGGGGGGGGGGGGGGGGGGGGGGGGGGGGGGGGGGGGGGGGGGGGGGGGGGGGGGGGGGGGGGGGGGGGGGGGGGGGGGGGGGGGGGGGGGGGGGGGGGGGGGGGGGGGGGGGGGGGGGGGGGGGGGGGGGGGGGGGGGGGGGGGGGGGGGGGGGGGGGGGGGGGGGGGGGGGGGGGGGGGGGGGGGGGGGGGGGGGGGGGGGGGGGGGGGGGGGGGGGGGGGGGGGGGGGGGGGGGGGGGGGGGGGGGGGGGGGGGTGGGGGGGGGGGGGGGGGGGGGGGGGGGGGGGGGGGGGGGGGGGGGGGGGGGGGGGGGGGGGGGGGGGGGGGGGGGGGGGGGGGGGGGGGGGGTGGGGGGGGGGGGGGGGGGGGGGGGGGGGGGGGGGGGGGGGGGGGGGGGGGGGGGGGGGGGGGGGGGGGGGGGGGGGGGGGGGGGGGGGGGGGGGGGGGGGGGGGGGGGGGGGGGGGGGGGGGGGGGGGGGGGGGGGGGGGGGGGGGGGGGGGGGGGGGGGGGGGGGGGGGGGGGGGGGGGGGGGGGGGGGGGGGGGGGGGGGGGGGGGGGGGGGGGGGGGGGGGGGGGGGGGGGGGGGGGGGGGGGGGGGGGGGGGGGGGGGGGGGGGGGGGGGGGGGGGGGGGTGGGGGGGGGGGGGGGGGGGGGGGGGGGGGGGGGGGGGGGGGGGGGGGGGGGGGGGGGGGGGGGGGGGGGGGGGGGGGGGGGGGGGGGGGGGGTGGGGGGGGGGGGGGGGGGGGGGGGGGGGGGGGGGGGGGGGGGGGGGGGGGGGGGGGGGGGGGGGGGGGGGTGGGGGGGGGGGGGGGGGGGGGGGGGGGGGGGGGGGGGGGGGGGGGGGGGGGGGGGGGGGGGGGGGGGGGGGGGGGGGGGGGGGGGGGGGGGGGGGGGGGGGGGGGGGGGGGGGGGGGGGGGGGGGGGGGGGGGGGGGGGGGGGGGGGGGGGGGGGGGGGGGGGGGGGGGGGGGGGGGGGGGGGGGGGGGGGGGGGGGGGGGGGGGGGGGGGGGGGGGGGGGGGGGGGGGGGGGGGGGGGGGGGGGGGTGGGGGGGGGGGGGGGGGGGGGGGGGGGGGGGGGGGGGGGGGGGGGGGGGGGGGGGGGGGGGGGGGGGGGGGGGGGGGGGGGGGGGGGGGGGTGGGGGGGGGGGGGGGGGGGGGGGGGGGGGGGGGGGGGGGGGGGGGGGGGGGGGGGGGGGGGGGGGGGGGGGGGGGGGGGGGGGGGGGGGGGGGGGGGGGGGGGGGGGGTGGGGGGGGGGGGGGGGGGGGGGGGGGGGGGGGGGGGGGGGGGGGGGGGGGGGGGGGGGGGGGGGGGGGGGGGGGGGGGGGGGGGGGGGGGGGGGGGGGGGGGGGGGGGGGGGGGGGGGGGGGGGGGGGGGGGGGGGGGGGGGGGGGGGGGGGGGGGGGGGGGGGGGGGGGGGGGGGGGGGGGGGGGGGGGGGGGGGGGGGGGGGGGGGGGGGGGGGGGGGGGGGGGGGGGGGGGGGGGGGGGGGGGGGGGGGGGGGGGGGGGGGGGGGGGGGGGGGGGGGGGGGGGGGGGGGGGGGGGGGGGGGGGGGGGGGGGGGGGGGGGGGGGGGGGGGGGGGGGGGGGGGGGGGGGGGGGGGGGGGGGGGGGGGGGGGGGGGGGGGGGGGGGGGGGGGGGGGGGGGGGGGGGGGGGGGGGGGGGGGGGGGGGGGGGGGGGGGGGGGGGGGGGGGGGGGGGGGGGGGGGGGGGGGGGGGGGGGGGGGGGGGGGGGGGGGGGGGGGGGGGGGGGGGGGGGGGGGGGGGGGGGGGGGGGGGGGGGGGGGGGGGGGGGGGGGGGGGGGGGGGGGGGGGGGGGGGGGGGGGGGGGGGGGGGGGGGGGGGGGGGGGGGGGGGGGGGGGGTGGGGGGGGGGGGGGGGGGGGGGGGGGGGGGGGGGGGGGGGGGGGGGGGGGGGGGGGGGGGGGGGGGGGGGGGGGGGGGGGGGGGGGGGGGGGGGGGGGGGGGGGGGGGGGGGGGGGGGGGGGGGGGGGGGGGGGGGGGGGGGGGGGGGGGGGGGGGGGGGGGGGGGGGGGGGGGGGGGGGGGGGGGGGGGGGGGGGGGGGGGGGGGGGGGGGGGGGGGGGGGGGGGGGGGGGGGGGGGGGGGGGGGGGGGGGGGGGGGGGGGGGGGGGGGGGGGGGGGGGGGGGGGGGGGGGGGGGGGGGGGGGGGGGGGGGGGGGGGGGGGGGGGGGGGGGGGGGGGGGGGGGGGGGGGGGGGGGGGGGGGGGGGGGGGGGGGGGGGGGGGGGGGGGGGGGGGGGGGGGGGGGGGGGGGGGGGGGGGGGGGGGGGGGGGGGGGGGGGGGGGGGGGGGGGGGGGGGGGGGGGGGGGGGGGGGGGGGGGGGGGGGGGGGGGGGGGGGGGGGGGGGGGGGGGGGGGGGGGGGGGGGGGGGGGGGGGGGGGGGGGGGGGGGGGGGGGGGGGGGGGGGGGGGGGGGGGGGGGGGGGGGGGGGGGGGGGGGGGGGGGGGGGGGGGGGGGGGGGGGGGGGGGGGGGGGGGGGGGGGGGGGGGGGGGGGGGGGGGGGGGGGGGGGGGGGGGGGGGGGGGGGGGGGGGGGGGGGGGGGGGGGGGGGGGGGGGGGGGGGGGGGGGGGGGGGGGGGGGGGGGGGGGGGGGGGGGGGGGGGGGGGGGGGGGGGGGGGGGGGGGGGGGGGGGGGGGGGGGGGGGGGGGGGGGGGGGGGGGGGGGGGGGGGGGGGGGGGGGGGGGGGGGGGGGGGGGGGGGGGGGGGGGGTGGGGGGGGGGGGGGGGGGGGGGGGGGGGGGGGGGGGGGGGGGGGGGGGGGGGGGGGGGGGGGGGGGGGGGGGGGGGGGGGGGGGGGGGGGGGGGGGGGGGGGGGGGGGGGGGGGGGGGGGGGGGGGGGGGGGGGGGGGGGGGGGGGGGGGGGTGGGGGGGGGGGGGGGGGGGGGGGGGGGGGGGGGGGGGGGGGGGGGGGGGGGGGGGGGGGGGGGGGGGGGGGGGGGGGGGGGGGGGGGGGGGGGGGGGGGGGGGGGGGGGGGGGGGGGGGGGGGGGGGGGGGGGGGGGGGGGGGGGGGGGGGGGGGGGGGGGGGGGGGGGGGGGGGGGGGGGGGGGGGGGGGGGGGGGGGGGGGGGGGGGGGGGGGGGGGGGGGGGGGGGGGGGGGGGGGGGGGGGGGGGGGGGGGGGGGGGGGGGGGGGGGGGGGGGGGGGGGGGGGGGGGGGGGGGGGGGGGGGGGGGGGGGGGGGGGGGGGGGGGGGGGGGGGGGGGGGGGGGGGGGGGGGGGGGGGGGGGGGGGGGGGGGGGGGGGGGGGGGGGGGGGGGGGGGGGGGGGGGGGGGGGGGGGGGGGGGGGGGGGGGGGGGGGGGGGGGGGGGGGGGGGGGGGGGGGGGGGGGGGGGGGGGGGGGGGGGGGGGGGGGGGGGGGGGGGGGGGGGGGGGGGGGGGGGGGGGGGGGGGGGGGGGGGGGGGGGGGGGGGGGGGGGGGGGGGGGGGGGGGGGGGGGGGGGGGGGGGGGGGGGGGGGGGGGGGGGGGGGGGGGGGGGGGGGGGGGGGGGGGGGGGGGGGGGGGGGGGGGGGGGGGGGGGGGGGGGGGGGGGGGGGGGGGGGGGGGGGGGGGGGGGGGGGGGGGGGGGGGGGGGGGGGGGGGGGGGGGGGGGGGGGGGGGGGGGGGGGGGGGGGGGGGGGGGGGGGGGGGGGGGGGGGGGGGGGGGGGGGGGGGGGGGGGGGGTGGGGGGGGGGGGGGGGGGGGGGGGGGGGGGGGGGGGGGGGGGGGGGGGGGGGGGGGGGGGGGGGGGGGGGGGGGGGGGGGGGGGGGGGGGGGGGGGGGGGGGGGGGGGGGGGGGGGGGGGGGGGGGGGGGGGGGGGGGGGGGGGGGGGGGGGGGGGGGGGGGGGGGGGGGGGGGGGGGGGGGGGGGGGGGGGGGGGGGGGGGGGGGGGGGGGGGGGGGGGGGGGGGGGGGGGGGGGGGGGGGGGGGGGGGGGGGGGGGGGGGGGGGGGGGGGGGGGGGGGGGGGGGGGGGGGGGGGGGGGGGGGGGGGGGGGGGGGGGGGGGGGGGGGGGGGGGGGGGGGGGGGGGGGGGGGGGGGGGGGGGGGGGGGGGGGGGGGGGGGGGGGGGGGGGGGGGGGGGGGGGGGGGGGGGGGGGGGGGGGGGGGGGGGGGGGGGGGGGGGGGGGGGGGGGGGGGGGGGGGGGGGGGGGGTGGGGGGGGGGGGGGGGGGGGGGGGGGGGGGGGGGGGGGGGGGGGGGGGGGGGGGGGGGGGGGGGGGGGGGGGGGGGGGGGGGGGGGGGGGGGGGGGGGGGGGGGGGGGGGGGGGGGGGGGGGGGGGGGGGGGGGGGGGGGGGGGGGGGGGGGGGGGGGGGGGGGGGGGGGGGGGGGGGGGGGGGGGGGGGGGGGGGGGGGGGGGGGGGGGGGGGGGGGGGGGGGGGGGGGGGGGGGGGGGGGGGGGGGGGGGGGGGGGGGGGGGGGGGGGGGGGGGGGGGGGGGGGGGGGGGGGGGGGGGGGGGGGGGGGGGGGGGGGGGGGGGGGGGGGGGGGGGGGGGGGGGGGGGGGGGGGGGGGGGGGGGGGGGGGGGGGGGGGGGGGGGGGGGGGGGGGGGGGGGGGGGGGGGGGGGGGGGGGGGGGGGGGGGGGGGGGGGGGGGGGGGGGGGGGGGGGGGGGGGGGGGGGGGGGGGGGGGGGGGGGGGGGGGGGGGGGGGGGGGGGGGGGGGGGGGGGGGGGGGGGGGGGGGGGGGGGGGGGGGGGGGGGGGGGGGGGGGGGGGGGGGGGGGGGGGGGGGGGGGGGGGGGGGGGGGGGGGGGGGGGGGGGGGGGGGGGGGGGGGGGGGGGGGGGGGGGGGGGGGGGGGGGGGGGGGGGGGGGGGGGGGGGGGGGGGGGGGGGGGGGGGGGGGGGGGGGGGGGGGGGGGGGGGGGGGGGGGGGGGGGGGGGGGGGGGGGGGGGGGGGGGGGGGGGGGGGGGGGGGGGGGGGGGGGGGGGGGGGGGGGGGGGGGGGGGGGGGGGGGGGGGGGGGGGGGGGGGGGGGGGGGGGGGGGGGGGGGGGGGGGGGGGGGGGGGGGGGGGGGGGGGGGGGGGGGGGGGGGGGGGGGGGGGGGGGGGGGGGGGGGGGGGGGGGGGGGGGGGGGGGGGGGGGGGGGGGGGGGGGGGGGGGGGGGGGGGGGGGGGGGGGGGGGGGGGGGGGGGGGGGGGGGGGGGGGGGGGGGGGGGGGGGGGGGGGGGGGGGGGGGGGGGGGGGGGGGGGGGGGGGGGGGGGGGGGGGGGGGGGGGGGGGGGGGGGGGGGGGGGGGGGGGGGGGGGGGGGGGGGGGGGGGGGGGGGGGGGGGGGGGGGGGGGGGGGGGGGGGGGGGGGGGGGGGGGGGGGGGGGGGGGGGGGGGGGGGGGGGGGGGGGGGGGGGGGGGGGGGGGGGGGGGGGGGGGGGGGGGGGGGGGGGGGGGGGGGGGGGGGGGGGGGGGGGGGGGGGGGGGGGGGGGGGGGGGGGGGGGGGGGGGGGGGGGGGGGGGGGGGGGGGGGGGGGGGGGGGGGGGGGGGGGGGGGGGGGGGGGGGGGGGGGGGGGGGGGGGGGGGGGGGGGGGGGGGGGGGGGGGGGGGGGGGGGGGGGGGGGGGGGGGGGGGGGGGGGGGGGGGGGGGGGGGGGGGGGGGGGGGGGGGGGGGGGGGGGGGGGGGGGGGGGGGGGGGGGGGGGGGGGGGGGGGGGGGGGGGGGGGGGGGGGGGGGGGGGGGGGGGGGGGGGGGGGGGGGGGGGGGGGGGGGGGGGGGGGGGGGGGGGGGGGGGGGGGGGGGGGGGGGGGGGGGGGGGGGGGGGGGGGGGGGGGGGGGGGGGGGGGGGGGGGGGGGGGGGGGGGGGGGGGGGGGGGGGGGGGGGGGGGGGGGGGGGGGGGGGGGGGGGGGGGGGGGGGGGGGGGGGGGGGGGGGGGGGGGGGGGGGGGGGGGGGGGGGGGGGGGGGGGGGGGGGGGGGGGGGGGGGGGGGGGGGGGGGGGGGGGGGGGGGGGGGGGGGGGGGGGGGGGGGGGGGGGGGGGGGGGGGGGGGGGGGGGGGGGGGGGGGGGGGGGGGGGGGGGGGGGGGGGGGGGGGGGGGGGGGGGGGGGGGGGGGGGGGGGGGGGGGGGGGGGGGGGGGGGGGGGGGGGGGGGGGGGGGGGGGGGGGGGGGGGGGGGGGGGGGGGGGGGGGGGGGGGGGGGGGGGGGGGGGGGGGGGGGGGGGGGGGGGGGGGGGGGGGGGGGGGGGGGGGGGGGGGGGGGGGGGGGGGGGGGGGGGGGGGGGGGGGGGGGGGGGGGGGGGGGGGGGGGGGGGGGGGGGGGGGGGGGGGGGGGGGGGGGGGGGGGGGGGGGGGGGGGGGGGGGGGGGGGGGGGGGGGGGGGGGGGGGGGGGGGGGGGGGGGGGGGGGGGGGGGGGGGGGGGGGGGGGGGGGGGGGGGGGGGGGGGGGGGGGGGGGGGGGGGGGGGGGGGGGGGGGGGGGGGGGGGGGGGGGGGGGGGGGGGGGGGGGGGGGGGGGGGGGGGGGGGGGGGGGGGGGGGGGGGGGGGGGGGGGGGGGGGGGGGGGGGGGGGGGGGGGGGGGGGGGGGGGGGGGGGGGGGGGGGGGGGGGGGGGGGGGGGGGGGGGGGGGGGGGGGGGGGGGGGGGGGGGGGGGGGGGGGGGGGGGGGGGGGGGGGGGGGGGGGGGGGGGGGGGGGGGGGGGGGGGGGGGGGGGGGGGGGGGGGGGGGGGGGGGGGGGGGGGGGGGGGGGGGGGGGGGGGGGGGGGGGGGGGGGGGGGGGGGGGGGGGGGGGGGGGGGGGGGGGGGGGGGGGGGGGGGGGGGGGGGGGGGGGGGGGGGGGGGGGGGGGGGGGGGGGGGGGGGGGGGGGGGGGGGGGGGGGGGGGGGGGGGGGGGGGGGGGGGGGGGGGGGGGGGGGGGGGGGGGGGGGGGGGGGGGGGGGGGGGGGGGGGGGGGGGGGGGGGGGGGGGGGGGGGGGGGGGGGGGGGGGGGGGGGGGGGGGGGGGGGGGGGGGGGGGGGGGGGGGGGGGGGGGGGGGGGGGGGGGGGGGGGGGGGGGGGGGGGGGGGGGGGGGGGGGGGGGGGGGGGGGGGGGGGGGGGGGGGGGGGGGGGGGGGGGGGGGGGGGGGGGGGGGGGGGGGGGGGGGGGGGGGGGGGGGGGGGGGGGGGGGGGGGGGGGGGGGGGGGGGGGGGGGGGGGGGGGGGGGGGGGGGGGGGGGGGGGGGGGGGGGGGGGGGGGGGGGGGGGGGGGGGGGGGGGGGGGGGGGGGGGGGGGGGGGGGGGGGGGGGGGGGGGGGGGGGGGGGGGGGGGGGGGGGGGGGGGGGGGGGGGGGGGGGGGGGGGGGGGGGGGGGGGGGGGGGGGGGGGGGGGGGGGGGGGGGGGGGGGGGGGGGGGGGGGGGGGGGGGGGGGGGGGGGGGGGGGGGGGGGGGGGGGGGGGGGGGGGGGGGGGGGGGGGGGGGGGGGGGGGGGGGGGGGGGGGGGGGGGGGGGGGGGGGGGGGGGGGGGGGGGGGGGGGGGGGGGGGGGGGGGGGGGGGGGGGGGGGGGGGGGGGGGGGGGGGGGGGGGGGGGGGGGGGGGGGGGGGGGGGGGGGGGGGGGGGGGGGGGGGGGGGGGGGGGGGGGGGGGGGGGGGGGGGGGGGGGGGGGGGGGGGGGGGGGGGGGGGGGGGGGGGGGGGGGGGGGGGGGGGGGGGGGGGGGGGGGGGGGGGGGGGGGGGGGGGGGGGGGGGGGGGGGGGGGGGGGGGGGGGGGGGGGGGGGGGGGGGGGGGGGGGGGGGGGGGGGGGGGGGGGGGGGGGGGGGGGGGGGGGGGGGGGGGGGGGGGGGGGGGGGGGGGGGGGGGGGGGGGGGGGGGGGGGGGGGGGGGGGGGGGGGGGGGGGGGGGGGGGGGGGGGGGGGGGGGGGGGGGGGGGGGGGGGGGGGGGGGGGGGGGGGGGGGGGGGGGGGGGGGGGGGGGGGGGGGGGGGGGGGGGGGGGGGGGGGGGGGGGGGGGGGGGGGGGGGGGGGGGGGGGGGGGGGGGGGGGGGGGGGGGGGGGGGGGGGGGGGGGGGGGGGGGGGGGGGGGGGGGGGGGGGGGGGGGGGGGGGGGGGGGGGGGGGGGGGGGGGGGGGGGGGGGGGGGGGGGGGGGGGGGGGGGGGGGGGGGGGGGGGGGGGGGGGGGGGGGGGGGGGGGGGGGGGGGGGGGGGGGGGGGGGGGGGGGGGGGGGGGGGGGGGGGGGGGGGGGGGGGGGGGGGGGGGGGGGGGGGGGGGGGGGGGGGGGGGGGGGGGGGGGGGGGGGGGGGGGGGGGGGGGGGGGGGGGGGGGGGGGGGGGGGGGGGGGGGGGGGGGGGGGGGGGGGGGGGGGGGGGGGGGGGGGGGGGGGGGGGGGGGGGGGGGGGGGGGGGGGGGGGGGGGGGGGGGGGGGGGGGGGGGGGGGGGGGGGGGGGGGGGGGGGGGGGGGGGGGGGGGGGGGGGGGGGGGGGGGGGGGGGGGGGGGGGGGGGGGGGGGGGGGGGGGGGGGGGGGGGGGGGGGGGGGGGGGGGGGGGGGGGGGGGGGGGGGGGGGGGGGGGGGGGGGGGGGGGGGGGGGGGGGGGGGGGGGGGGGGGGGGGGGGGGGGGGGGGGGGGGGGGGGGGGGGGGGGGGGGGGGGGGGGGGGGGGGGGGGGGGGGGGGGGGGGGGGGGGGGGGGGGGGGGGGGGGGGGGGGGGGGGGGGGGGGGGGGGGGGGGGGGGGGGGGGGGGGGGGGGGGGGGGGGGGGGGGGGGGGGGGGGGGGGGGGGGGGGGGGGGGGGGGGGGGGGGGGGGGGGGGGGGGGGGGGGGGGGGGGGGGGGGGGGGGGGGGGGGGGGGGGGGGGGGGGGGGGGGGGGGGGGGGGGGGGGGGGGGGGGGGGGGGGGGGGGGGGGGGGGGGGGGGGGGGGGGGGGGGGGGGGGGGGGGGGGGGGGGGGGGGGGGGGGGGGGGGGGGGGGGGGGGGGGGGGGGGGGGGGGGGGGGGGGGGGGGGGGGGGGGGGGGGGGGGGGGGGGGGGGGGGGGGGGGGGGGGGGGGGGGGGGGGGGGGGGGGGGGGGGGGGGGGGGGGGGGGGGGGGGGGGGGGGGGGGGGGGGGGGGGGGGGGGGGGGGGGGGGGGGGGGGGGGGGGGGGGGGGGGGGGGGGGGGGGGGGGGGGGGGGGGGGGGGGGGGGGGGGGGGGGGGGGGGGGGGGGGGGGGGGGGGGGGGGGGGGGGGGGGGGGGGGGGGGGGGGGGGGGGGGGGGGGGGGGGGGGGGGGGGGGGGGGGGGGGGGGGGGGGGGGGGGGGGGGGGGGGGGGGGGGGGGGGGGGGGGGGGGGGGGGGGGGGGGGGGGGGGGGGGGGTGGGGGGGGGGGGGGGGGGGGGGGGGGGGGGGGGGGGGGGGGGGGGGGGGGGGGGGGGGGGGGGGGGGGGGGGGGGGGGGGGGGGGGGGGGGGGGGGGGGGGGGGGGGGGGGGGGGGGGGGGGGGGGGGGGGGGGGGGGGGGGGGGGGGGGGGGGGGGGGGGGGGGGGGGGGGGGGGGGGGGGGGGGGGGGGGGGGGGGGGGGGGGGGGGGGGGGGGGGGGGGGGGGGGGGGGGGGGGGGGGGGGGGGGGGGGGGGGGGGGGGGGGGGGGGGGGGGGGGGGGGGGGGGGGGGGGGGGGGGGGGGGGGGGGGGGGGGGGGGGGGGGGGGGGGGGGGGGGGGGGGGGGGGGGGGGGGGGGGGGGGGGGGGGGGGGGGGGGGGGGGGGGGGGGGGGGGGGGGGGGGGGGGGGGGGGGGGGGGGGGGGGGGGGGGGGGGGGGGGGGGGGGGGGGGGGGGGGGGGGGGGGGGGGGGGGGGGGGGGGGGGGGGGGGGGGGGGGGGGGGGGGGGGGGGGGGGGGGGGGGGGGGGGGGGGGGGGGGGGGGGGGGGGGGGGGGGGGGGGGGGGGGGGGGGGGGGGGGGGGGGGGGGGGGGGGGGGGGGGGGGGGGGGGGGGGGGGGGGGGGGGGGGGGGGGGGGGGGGGGGGGGGGGGGGGGGGGGGGGGGGGGGGGGGGGGGGGGGGGGGGGGGGGGGGGGGGGGGGGGGGGGGGGGGGGGGGGGGGGGGGGGGGGGGGGGGGGGGGGGGGGGGGGGGGGGGGGGGGGGGGGGGGGGGGGGGGGGGGGGGGGGGGGGGGGGGGGGGGGGGGGGGGGGGGGGGGGGGGGGGGGGGGGGGGGGGGGGGGGGGGGGGGGGGGGGGGGGGGGGGGGGGGGGGGGGGGGGGGGGGGGGGGGGGGGGGGGGGGGGGGGGGGGGGGGGGGGGGGGGGGGGGGGGGGGGGGGGGGGGGGGGGGGGGGGGGGGGGGGGGGGGGGGGGGGGGGGGGGGGGGGGGGGGGGGGGGGGGGGGGGGGGGGGGGGGGGGGGGGGGGGGGGGGGGGGGGGGGGGGGGGGGGGGGGGGGGGGGGGGGGGGGGGGGGGGGGGGGGGGGGGGGGGGGGGGGGGGGGGGGGGGGGGGGGGGGGGGGGGGGGGGGGGGGGGGGGGGGGGGGGGGGGGGGGGGGGGGGGGGGGGGGGGGGGGGGGGGGGGGGGGGGGGGGGGGGGGGGGGGGGGGGGGGGGGGGGGGGGGGGGGGGGGGGGGGGGGGGGGGGGGGGGGGGGGGGGGGGGGGGGGGGGGGGGGGGGGGGGGGGGGGGGGGGGGGGGGGGGGGGGGGGGGGGGGGGGGGGGGGGGGGGGGGGGGGGGGGGGGGGGGGGGGGGGGGGGGGGGGGGGGGGGGGGGGGGGGGGGGGGGGGGGGGGGGGGGGGGGGGGGGGGGGGGGGGGGGGGGGGGGGGGGGGGGGGGGGGGGGGGGGGGGGGGGGGGGGGGGGGGGGGGGGGGGGGGGGGGGGGGGGGGGGGGGGGGGGGGGGGGGGGGGGGGGGGGGGGGGGGGGGGGGGGGGGGGGGGGGGGGGGGGGGGGGGGGGGGGGGGGGGGGGGGGGGGGGGGGGGGGGGGGGGGGGGGGGGGGGGGGGGGGGGGGGGGGGGGGGGGGGGGGGGGGGGGGGGGGGGGGGGGGGGGGGGGGGGGGGGGGGGGGGGGGGGGGGGGGGGGGGGGGGGGGGGGGGGGGGGGGGGGGGGGGGGGGGGGGGGGGGGGGGGGGGGGGGGGGGGGGGGGGGGGGGGGGGGGGGGGGGGGGGGGGGGGGGGGGGGGGGGGGGGGGGGGGGGGGGGGGGGGGGGGGGGGGGGGGGGGGGGGGGGGGGGGGGGGGGGGGGGGGGGGGGGGGGGGGGGGGGGGGGGGGGGGGGGGGGGGGGGGGGGGGGGGGGGGGGGGGGGGGGGGGGGGGGGGGGGGGGGGGGGGGGGGGGGGGGGGGGGGGGGGGGGGGGGGGGGGGGGGGGGGGGGGGGGGGGGGGGGGGGGGGGGGGGGGGGGGGGGGGGGGGGGGGGGGGGGGGGGGGGGGGGGGGGGGGGGGGGGGGGGGGGGGGGGGGGGGGGGGGGGGGGGGGGGGGGGGGGGGGGGGGGGGGGGGGGGGGGGGGGGGGGGGGGGGGGGGGGGGGGGGGGGGGGGGGGGGGGGGGGGGGGGGGGGGGGGGGGGGGGGGGGGGGGGGGGGGGGGGGGGGGGGGGGGGGGGGGGGGGGGGGGGGGGGGGGGGGGGGGGGGGGGGGGGGGGGGGGGGGGGGGGGGGGGGGGGGGGGGGGGGGGGGGGGGGGGGGGGGGGGGGGGGGGGGGGGGGGGGGGGGGGGGGGGGGGGGGGGGGGGGGGGGGGGGGGGGGGGGGGGGGGGGGGGGGGGGGGGGGGGGGGGGGGGGGGGGGGGGGGGGGGGGGGGGGGGGGGGGGGGGGGGGGGGGGGGGGGGGGGGGGGGGGGGGGGGGGGGGGGGGGGGGGGGGGGGGGGGGGGGGGGGGGGGGGGGGGGGGGGGGGGGGGGGGGGGGGGGGGGGGGGGGGGGGGGGGGGGGGGGGGGGGGGGGGGGGGGGGGGGGGGGGGGGGGGGGGGGGGGGGGGGGGGGGGGGGGGGGGGGGGGGGGGGGGGGGGGGGGGGGGGGGGGGGGGGGGGGGGGGGGGGGGGGGGGGGGGGGGGGGGGGGGGGGGGGGGGGGGGGGGGGGGGGGGGGGGGGGGGGGGGGGGGGGGGGGGGGGGGGGGGGGGGGGGGGGGGGGGGGGGGGGGGGGGGGGGGGGGGGGGGGGGGGGGGGGGGGGGGGGGGGGGGGGGGGGGGGGGGGGGGGGGGGGGGGGGGGGGGGGGGGGGGGGGGGGGGGGGGGGGGGGGGGGGGGGGGGGGGGGGGGGGGGGGGGGGGGGGGGGGGGGGGGGGGGGGGGGGGGGGGGGGGGGGGGGGGGGGGGGGGGGGGGGGGGGGGGGGGGGGGGGGGGGGGGGGGGGGGGGGGGGGGGGGGGGGGGGGGGGGGGGGGGGGGGGGGGGGGGGGGGGGGGGGGGGGGGGGGGGGGGGGGGGGGGGGGGGGGGGGGGGGGGGGGGGGGGGGGGGGGGGGGGGTGGGGGGGGGGGGGGGGGGGGGGGGGGGGGGGGGGGGGGGGGGGGGGGGGGGGGGGGGGGGGGGGGGGGGGGGGGGGGGGGGGGGGGGGGGGGGGGGGGGGGGGGGGGGGGGGGGGGGGGGGGGGGGGGGGGGGGGGGGGGGGGGGGGGGGGGGGGGGGGGGGGGGGGGGGGGGGGGGGGGGGGGGGGGGGGGGGGGGGGGGGGGGGGGGGGGGGGGGGGGGGGGGGGGGGGGGGGGGGGGGGGGGGGGGGGGGGGGGGGGGGGGGGGGGGGGGGGGGGGGGGGGGGGGGGGGGGGGGGGGGGGGGGGGGGGGGGGGGGGGGGGGGGGGGGGGGGGGGGGGGGGGGGGGGGGGGGGGGGGGGGGGGGGGGGGGGGGGGGGGGGGGGGGGGGGGGGGGGGGGGGGGGGGGGGGGGGGGGGGGGGGGGGGGGGGGGGGGGGGGGGGGGGGGGGGGGGGGGGGGGGGGGGGGGGGGGGGGGGGGGGGGGGGGGGGGGGGGGGGGGGGGGGGGGGGGGGGGGGGGGGGGGGGGGGGGGGGGGGGGGGGGGGGGGGGGGGGGGGGGGGGGGGGGGGGGGGGGGGGGGGGGGGGGGGGGGGGGGGGGGGGGGGGGGGGGGGGGGGGGGGGGGGGGGGGGGGGGGGGGGGGGGGGGGGGGGGGGGGGGGGGGGGGGGGGGGGGGGGGGGGGGGGGGGGGGGGGGGGGGGGGGGGGGGGGGGGGGGGGGGGGGGGGGGGGGGGGGGGGGGGGGGGGGGGGGGGGGGGGGGGGGGGGGGGGGGGGGGGGGGGGGGGGGGGGGGGGGGGGGGGGGGGGGGGGGGGGGGGGGGGGGGGGGGGGGGGGGGGGGGGGGGGGGGGGGGGGGGGGGGGGGGGGGGGGGGGGGGGGGGGGGGGGGGGGGGGGGGGGGGGGGGGGGGGGGGGGGGGGGGGGGGGGGGGGGGGGGGGGGGGGGGGGGGGGGGGGGGGGGGGGGGGGGGGGGGGGGGGGGGGGGGGGGGGGGGGGGGGGGGGGGGGGGGGGGGGGGGGGGGGGGGGGGGGGGGGGGGGGGGGGGGGGGGGGGGGGGGGGGGGGGGGGGGGGGGGGGGGGGGGGGGGGGGGGGGGGGGGGGGGGGGGGGGGGGGGGGGGGGGGGGGGGGGGGGGGGGGGGGGGGGGGGGGGGGGGGGGGGGGGGGGGGGGGGGGGGGGGGGGGGGGGGGGGGGGGGGGGGGGGGGGGGGGGGGGGGGGGGGGGGGGGGGGGGGGGGGGGGGGGGGGGGGGGGGGGGGGGGGGGGGGGGGGGGGGGGGGGGGGGGGGGGGGGGGGGGGGGGGGGGGGGGGGGGGGGGGGGGGGGGGGGGGGGGGGGGGGGGGGGGGGGGGGGGGGGGGGGGGGGGGGGGGGGGGGGGGGGGGGGGGGGGGGGGGGGGGGGGGGGGGGGGGGGGGGGGGGGGGGGGGGGGGGGGGGGGGGGGGGGGGGGGGGGGGGGGGGGGGGGGGGGGGGGGGGGGGGGGGGGGGGGGGGGGGGGGGGGGGGGGGGGGGGGGGGGGGGGGGGGGGGGGGGGGGGGGGGGGGGGGGGGGGGGGGGGGGGGGGGGGGGGGGGGGGGGGGGGGGGGGGGGGGGGGGGGGGGGGGGGGGGGGGGGGGGGGGGGGGGGGGGGGGGGGGGGGGGGGGGGGGGGGGGGGGGGGGGGGGGGGGGGGGGGGGGGGGGGGGGGGGGGGGGGGGGGGGGGGGGGGGGGGGGGGGGGGGGGGGGGGGGGGGGGGGGGGGGGGGGGGGGGGGGGGGGGGGGGGGGGGGGGGGGGGGGGGGGGGGGGGGGGGGGGGGGGGGGGGGGGGGGGGGGGGGGGGGGGGGGGGGGGGGGGGGGGGGGGGGGGGGGGGGGGGGGGGGGGGGGGGGGGGGGGGGGGGGGGGGGGGGGGGGGGGGGGGGGGGGGGGGGGGGGGGGGGGGGGGGGGGGGGGGGGGGGGGGGGGGGGGGGGGGGGGGGGGGGGGGGGGGGGGGGGGGGGGGGGGGGGGGGGGGGGGGGGGGGGGGGGGGGGGGGGGGGGGGGGGGGGGGGGGGGGGGGGGGGGGGGGGGGGGGGGGGGGGGGGGGGGGGGGGGGGGGGGGGGGGGGGGGGGGGGGGGGGGGGGGGGGGGGGGGGGGGGGGGGGGGGGGGGGGGGGGGGGGGGGGGGGGGGGGTGGGGGGGGGGGGGGGGGGGGGGGGGGGGGGGGGGGGGGGGGGGGGGGGGGGGGGGGGGGGGGGGGGGGGGGGGGGGGGGGGGGGGGGGGGGGGGGGGGGGGGGGGGGGGGGGGGGGGGGGGGGGGGGGGGGGGGGGGGGGGGGGGGGGGGGGGGGGGGGGGGGGGGGGGGGGGGGGGGGGGGGGGGGGGGGGGGGGGGGGGGGGGGGGGGGGGGGGGGGGGGGGGGGGGGGGGGGGGGGGGGGGGGGGGGGGGGGGGGGGGGGGGGGGGGGGGGGGGGGGGGGGGGGGGGGGGGGGGGGGGGGGGGGGGGGGGGGGGGGGGGGGGGGGGGGGGGGGGGGGGGGGGGGGGGGGGGGGGGGGGGGGGGGGGGGGGGGGGGGGGGGGGGGGGGGGGGGGGGGGGGGGGGGGGGGGGGGGGGGGGGGGGGGGGGGGGGGGGGGGGGGGGGGGGGGGGGGGGGGGGGGGGGGGGGGGGGGGGGGGGGGGGGGGGGGGGGGGGGGGGGGGGGGGGGGGGGGGGGGGGGGGGGGGGGGGGGGGGGGGGGGGGGGGGGGGGGGGGGGGGGGGGGGGGGGGGGGGGGGGGGGGGGGGGGGGGGGGGGGGGGGGGGGGGGGGGGGGGGGGGGGGGGGGGGGGGGGGGGGGGGGGGGGGGGGGGGGGGGGGGGGGGGGGGGGGGGGGGGGGGGGGGGGGGGGGGGGGGGGGGGGGGGGGGGGGGGGGGGGGGGGGGGGGGGGGGGGGGGGGGGGGGGGGGGGGGGGGGGGGGGGGGGGGGGGGGGTGGGGGGGGGGGGGGGGGGGGGGGGGGGGGGGGGGGGGGGGGGGGGGGGGGGGGGGGGGGGGGGGGGGGGGGGGGGGGGGGGGGGGGGGGGGGGGGGGGGGGGGGGGGGGGGGGGGGGGGGGGGGGGGGGGGGGGGGGGGGGGGGGGGGGGGGGGGGGGGGGGGGGGGGGGGGGGGGGGGGGGGGGGGGGGGGGGGGGGGGGGGGGGGGGGGGGGGGGGGGGGGGGGGGGGGGGGGGGGGGGGGGGGGGGGGGGGGGGGGGGGGGGGGGGGGGGGGGGGGGGGGGGGGGGGGGGGGGGGGGGGGGGGGGGGGGGGGGGGGGGGGGGGGGGGGGGGGGGGGGGGGGGGGGGGGGGGGGGGGGGGGGGGGGGGGGGGGGGGGGGGGGGGGGGGGGGGGGGGGGGGGGGGGGGGGGGGGGGGGGGGGGGGGGGGGGGGGGGGGGGGGGGGGGGGGGGGGGGGGGGGGGGGGGGGGGGGGGGGGGGGGGGGGGGGGGGGGGGGGGGGGGGGGGGGGGGGGGGGGGGGGGGGGGGGGGGGGGGGGGGGGGGGGGGGGGGGGGGGGGGGGGGGGGGGGGGGGGGGGGGGGGGGGGGGGGGGGGGGGGGGGGGGGGGGGGGGGGGGGGGGGGGGGGGGGGGGGGGGGGGGGGGGGGGGGGGGGGGGGGGGGGGGGGGGGGGGGGGGGGGGGGGGGGGGGGGGGGGGGGGGGGGGGGGGGGGGGGGGGGGGGGGGGGGGGGGGGGGGGGGGGGGGGGGGGGGGGGGGGGGGGGGGGGGGGGGGGGGGGGGGGGGGGGGGGGGGGGGGGGGGGGGGGGGGGGGGGGGGGGGGGGGGGGGGGGGGGGGGGGGGGGGGGGGGGGGGGGGGGGGGGGGGGGGGGGGGGGGGGGGGGGGGGGGGGGGGGGGGGGGGGGGGGGGGGGGGGGGGGGGGGGGGGGGGGGGGGGGGGGGGGGGGGGGGGGGGGGGGGGGGGGGGGGGGGGGGGGGGGGGGGGGGGGGGGGGGGGGGGGGGGGGGGGGGGGGGGGGGGGGGGGGGGGGGGGGGGGGGGGGGGGGGGGGGGGGGGGGGGGGGGGGGGGGGGGGGGGGGGGGGGGGGGGGGGGGGGGGGGGGGGGGGGGGGGGGGGGGGGGGGGGGGGGGGGGGGGGGGGGGGGGGGGGGGGGGGGGGGGGGGGGGGGGGGGGGGGGGGGGGGGGGGGGGGGGGGGGGGGGGGGGGGGGGGGGGGGGGGGGGGGGGGGGGGGGGGGGGGGGGGGGGGGGGGGGGGGGGGGGGGGGGGGGGGGGGGGGGGGGGGGGGGGGGGGGGGGGGGGGGGGGGGGGGGGGGGGGGGGGGGGGGGGGGGGGGGGGGGGGGGGGGGGGGGGGGGGGGGGGGGGGGGGGGGGGGGGGGGGGGGGGGGGGGGGGGGGGGGGGGGGGGGGGGGGGGGGGGGGGGGGGGGGGGGGGGGGGGGGGGGGGGGGGGGGGGGGGGGGGGGGGGGGGGGGGGGGGGGGGGGGGGGGGGGGGGGGGGGGGGGGGGGGGGGGGGGGGGGGGGGGGGGGGGGGGGGGGGGGGGGGGGGGGGGGGGGGGGGGGGGGGGGGGGGGGGGGGGGGGGGGGGGGGGGGGGGGGGGGGGGGGGGGGGGGGGGGGGGGGGGGGGGGGGGGGGGGGGGGGGGGGGGGGGGGGGGGGGGGGGGGGGGGGGGGGGGGGGGGGGGGGGGGGGGGGGGGGGGGGGGGGGGGGGGGGGGGGGGGGGGGGGGGGGGGGGGGGGGGGGGGGGGGGGGGGGGGGGGGGGGGGGGGGGGGGGGGGGGGGGGGGGGGGGGGGGGGGGGGGGGGGGGGGGGGGGGGGGGGGGGGGGGGGGGGGGGGGGGGGGGGGGGGGGGGGGGGGGGGGGGGGGGGGGGGGGGGGGGGGGGGGGGGGGGGGGGGGGGGGGGGGGGGGGGGGGGGGGGGGGGGGGGGGGGGGGGGGGGGGGGGGGGGGGGGGGGGGGGGGGGGGGGGGGGGGGGGGGGGGGGGGGGGGGGGGGGGGGGGGGGGGGGGGGGGGGGGGGGGGGGGGGGGGGGGGGGGGGGGGGGGGGGGGGGGGGGGGGGGGGGGGGGGGGGGGGGGGGGGGGGGGGGGGGGGGGGGGGGGGGGGGGGGGGGGGGGGGGGGGGGGGGGGGGGGGGGGGGGGGGGGGGGGGGGGGGGGGGGGGGGGGGGGGGGGGGGGGGGGGGGGGGGGGGGGGGGGGGGGGGGGGGGGGGGGGGGGGGGGGGGGGGGGGGGGGGGGGGGGGGGGGGGGGGGGGGGGGGGGGGGGGGGGGGGGGGGGGGGGGGGGGGGGGGGGGGGGGGGGGGGGGGGGGGGGGGGGGGGGGGGGGGGGGGGGGGGGGGGGGGGGGGGGGGGGGGGGGGGGGGGGGGGGGGGGGGGGGGGGGGGGGGGGGGGGGGGGGGGGGGGGGGGGGGGGGGGGGGGGGGGGGGGGGGGGGGGGGGGGGGGGGGGGGGGGGGGGGGGGGGTGGGGGGGGGGGGGGGGGGGGGGGGGGGGGGGGGGGGGGGGGGGGGGGGGGGGGGGGGGGGGGGGGGGGGGGGGGGGGGGGGGGGGGGGGGGGGGGGGGGGGGGGGGGGGGGGGGGGGGGGGGGGGGGGGGGGGGGGGGGGGGGGGGGGGGGGGGGGGGGGGGGGGGGGGGGGGGGGGGGGGGGGGGGGGGGGGGGGGGGGGGGGGGGGGGGGGGGGGGGGGGGGGGGGGGGGGGGGGGGGGGGGGGGGGGGGGGGGGGGGGGGGGGGGGGGGGGGGGGGGGGGGGGGGGGGGGGGGGGGGGGGGGGGGGGGGGGGGGGGGGGGGGGGGGGGGGGGGGGGGGGGGGGGGGGGGGGGGGGGGGGGGGGGGGGGGGGGGGGGGGGGGGGGGGGGGGGGGGGGGGGGGGGGGGGGGGGGGGGGGGGGGGGGGGGGGGGGGGGGGGGGGGGGGGGGGGGGGGGGGGGGGGGGGGGGGGGGGGGGGGGGGGGGGGGGGGGGGGGGGGGGGGGGGGGGGGGGGGGGGGGGGGGGGGGGGGGGGGGGGGGGGGGGGGGGGGGGGGGGGGGGGGGGGGGGGGGGGGGGGGGGGGGGGGGGGGGGGGGGGGGGGGGGGGGGGGGGGGGGGGGGGGGGGGGGGGGGGGGGGGGGGGGGGGGGGGGGGGGGGGGGGGGGGGGGGGGGGGGGGGGGGGGGGGGGGGGGGGGGGGGGGGGGGGGGGGGGGGGGGGGGGGGGGGGGGGGGGGGGGGGGGGGGGGGGGGGGGGGGGGGGGGGGGGGGGGGGGGGGGGGGGGGGGGGGGGGGGGGGGGGGGGGGGGGGGGGGGGGGGGGGGGGGGGGGGGGGGGGGGGGGGGGGGGGGGGGGGGGGGGGGGGGGGGGGGGGGGGGGGGGGGGGGGGGGGGGGGGGGGGGGGGGGGGGGGGGGGGGGGGGGGGGGGGGGGGGGGGGGGGGGGGGGGGGGGGGGGGGGGGGGGGGGGGGGGGGGGGGGGGGGGGGGGGGGGGGGGGGGGGGGGGGGGGGGGGGGGGGGGGGGGGGGGGGGGGGGGGGGGGGGGGGGGGGGGGGGGGGGGGGGGGGGGGGGGGGGGGGGGGGGGGGGGGGGGGGGGGGGGGGGGGGGGGGGGGGGGGGGGGGGGGGGGGGGGGGGGGGGGGGGGGGGGGGGGGGGGGGGGGGGGGGGGGGGGGGGGGGGGGGGGGGGGGGGGGGGGGGGGGGGGGGGGGGGGGGGGGGGGGGGGGGGGGGGGGGGGGGGGGGGGGGGGGGGGGGGGGGGGGGGGGGGGGGGGGGGGGGGGGGGGGGGGGGGGGGGGGGGGGGGGGGGGGGGGGGGGGGGGGGGGGGGGGGGGGGGGGGGGGGGGGGGGGGGGGGGGGGGGGGGGGGGGGGGGGGGGGGGGGGGGGGGGGGGGGGGGGGGGGGGGGGGGGGGGGGGGGGGGGGGGGGGGGGGGGGGGGGGGGGGGGGGGGGGGGGGGGGGGGGGGGGGGGGGGGGGGGGGGGGGGGGGGGGGGGGGGGGGGGGGGGGGGGGGGGGGGGGGGGGGGGGGGGGGGGGGGGGGGGGGGGGGGGGGGGGGGGGGGGGGGGGGGGGGGGGGGGGGGGGGGGGGGGGGGGGGGGGGGGGGGGGGGGGGGGGGGGGGGGGGGGGGGGGGGGGGGGGGGGGGGGGGGGGGGGGGGGGGGGGGGGGGGGGGGGGGGGGGGGGGGGGGGGGGGGGGGGGGGGGGGGGGGGGGGGGGGGGGGGGGGGGGGGGGGGGGGGGGGGGGGGGGGGGGGGGGGGGGGGGGGGGGGGGGGGGGGGGGGTGGGGGGGGGGGGGGGGGGGGGGGGGGGGGGGGGGGGGGGGGGGGGGGGGGGGGGGGGGGGGGGGGGGGGGGGGGGGGGGGGGGGGGGGGGGGGGGGGGGGGGGGGGGGGGGGGGGGGGGGGGGGGGGGGGGGGGGGGGGGGGGGGGGGGGGGGGGGGGGGGGGGGGGGGGGGGGGGGGGGGGGGGGGGGGGGGGGGGGGGGGGGGGGGGGGGGGGGGGGGGGGGGGGGGGGGGGGGGGGGGGGGGGGGGGGGGGGGGGGGGGGGGGGGGGGGGGGGGGGGGGGGGGGGGGGGGGGGGGGGGGGGGGGGGGGGGGGGGGGGGGGGGGGGGGGGGGGGGGGGGGGGGGGGGGGGGGGGGGGGGGGGGGGGGGGGGGGGGGGGGGGGGGGGGGGGGGGGGGGGGGGGGGGGGGGGGGGGGGGGGGGGGGGGGGGGGGGGGGGGGGGGGGGGGGGGGGGGGGGGGGGGGGGGGGGGGGGGGGGGGGGGGGGGGGGGGGGGGGGGGGGGGGGGGGGGGGGGGGGGGGGGGGGGGGGGGGGGGGGGGGGGGGGGGGGGGGGGGGGGGGGGGGGGGGGGGGGGGGGGGGGGGGGGGGGGGGGGGGGGGGGGGGGGGGGGGGGGGGGGGGGGGGGGGGGGGGGGGGGGGGGGGGGGGGGGGGGGGGGGGGGGGGGGGGGGGGGGGGGGGGGGGGGGGGGGGGGGGGGGGGGGGGGGGGGGGGGGGGGGGGGGGGGGGGGGGGGGGGGGGGGGGGGGGGGGGGGGGGGGGGGGGGGGGGGGGGGGGGGGGGGGGGGGGGGGGGGGGGGGGGGGGGGGGGGGGGGGGGGGGGGGGGGGGGGGGGGGGGGGGGGGGGGGGGGGGGGGGGGGGGGGGGGGGGGGGGGGGGGGGGGGGGGGGGGGGGGGGGGGGGGGGGGGGGGGGGGGGGGGGGGGGGGGGGGGGGGGGGGGGGGGGGGGGGGGGGGGGGGGGGGGGGGGGGGGGGGGGGGGGGGGGGGGGGGGGGGGGGGGGGGGGGGGGGGGGGGGGGGGGGGGGGGGGGGGGGGGGGGGGGGGGGGGGGGGGGGGGGGGGGGGGGGGGGGGGGGGGGGGGGGGGGGGGGGGGGGGGGGGGGGGGGGGGGGGGGGGGGGGGGGGGGGGGGGGGGGGGGGGGGGGGGGGGGGGGGGGGGGGGGGGGGGGGGGGGGGGGGGGGGGGGGGGGGGGGGGGGGGGGGGGGGGGGGGGGGGGGGGGGGGGGGGGGGGGGGGGGGGGGGGGGGGGGGGGGGGGGGGGGGGGGGGGGGGGGGGGGGGGGGGGGGGGGGGGGGGGGGGGGGGGGGGGGGGGGGGGGGGGGGGGGGGGGGGGGGGGGGGGGGGGGGGGGGGGGGGGGGGGGGGGGGGGGGGGGGGGGGGGGGGGGGGGGGGGGGGGGGGGGGGGGGGGGGGGGGGGGGGGGGGGGGGGGGGGGGGGGGGGGGGGGGGGGGGGGGGGGGGGGGGGGGGGGGGGGGGGGGGGGGGGGGGGGGGGGGGGGGGGGGGGGGGGGGGGGGGGGGGGGGGGGGGGGGGGGGGGGGGGGGGGGGGGGGGGGGGGGGGGGGGGGGGGGGGGGGGGGGGGGGGGGGGGGGGGGGGGGGGGGGGGGGGGGGGGGGGGGGGGGGGGGGGGGGGGGGGGGGGGGGGGGGGGGGGGGGGGGGGGGGGGGGGGGGGGGGGGGGGGGGGGGGGGGGGGGGGGGGGGGGGGGGGGGGGGGGGGGGGGGGGGGGGGGGGGGGGGGGGGGGGGGGGGGGGGGGGGGGGGGGGGGGGGGGGGGGGGGGGGGGGGGGGGGGGGGGGGGGGGGGGGGGGGGGGGGGGGGGGGGGGGGGGGGGGGGGGGGGGGGGGGGGGGGGGGGGGGGGGGGGGGGGGGGGGGGGGGGGGGGGGGGGGGGGGGGGGGGGGGGGGGGGGGGGGGGGGGGGGGGGGGGGGGGGGGGGGGGGGGGGGGGGGGGGGGGGGGGGGGGGGGGGGGGGGGGGGGGGGGGGGGGGGGGGGGGGGGGGGGGGGGGGGGGGGGGGGGGGGGGGGGGGGGGGGGGGGGGGGGGGGGGGGGGGGGGGGGGGGGGGGGGGGGGGGGGGGGGGGGGGGGGGGGGGGGGGGGGGGGGGGGGGGGGGGGGGGGGGGGGGGGGGGGGGGGGGGGGGGGGGGGGGGGGGGGGGGGGGGGGGGGGGGGGGGGGGGGGGGGGGGGGGGGGGGGGGGGGGGGGGGGGGGGGGGGGGGGGGGGGGGGGGGGGGGGGGGGGGGGGGGGGGGGGGGGGGGGGGGGGGGGGGGGGGGGGGGGGGGGGGGGGGGGGGGGGGGGGGGGGGGGGGGGGGGGGGGGGGGGGGGGGGGGGGGGGGGGGGGGGGGGGGGGGGGGGGGGGGGGGGGGGGGGGGGGGGGGGGGGGGGGGGGGGGGGGGGGGGGGGGGGGGGGGGGGGGGGGGGGGGGGGGGGGGGGGGGGGGGGGGGGGGGGGGGGGGGGGGGGGGGGGGGGGGGGGGGGGGGGGGGGGGGGGGGGGGGGGGGGGGGGGGGGGGGGGGGGGGGGGGGGGGGGGGGGGGGGGGGGGGGGGGGGGGGGGGGGGGGGGGGGGGGGGGGGGGGGGGGGGGGGGGGGGGGGGGGGGGGGGGGGGGGGGGGGGGGGGGGGGGGGGGGGGGGGGGGGGGGGGGGGGGGGGGGGGGGGGGGGGGGGGGGGGGGGGGGGGGGGGGGGGGGGGGGGGGGGGGGGGGGGGGGGGGGGGGGGGGGGGGGGGGGGGGGGGGGGGGGGGGGGGGGGGGGGGGGGGGGGGGGGGGGGGGGGGGGGGGGGGGGGGGGGGGGGGGGGGGGGGGGGGGGGGGGGGGGGGGGGGGGGGGGGGGGGGGGGGGGGGGGGGGGGGGGGGGGGGGGGGGGGGGGGGGGGGGGGGGGGGGGGGGGGGGGGGGGGGGGGGGGGGGGGGGGGGGGGGGGGGGGGGGGGGGGGGGGGGGGGGGGGGGGGGGGGGGGGGGGGGGGGGGGGGGGGGGGGGGGGGGGGGGGGGGGGGGGGGGGGGGGGGGGGGGGGGGGGGGGGGGGGGGGGGGGGGGGGGGGGGGGGGGGGGGGGGGGGGGGGGGGGGGGGGGGGGGGGGGGGGGGGGGGGGGGGGGGGGGGGGGGGGGGGGGGGGGGGGGGGGGGGGGGGGGGGGGGGGGGGGGGGGGGGGGGGGGGGGGGGGGGGGGGGGGGGGGGGGGGGGGGGGGGGGGGGGGGGGGGGGGGGGGGGGGGGGGGGGGGGGGGGGGGGGGGGGGGGGGGGGGGGGGGGGGGGGGGGGGGGGGGGGGGGGGGGGGGGGGGGGGGGGGGGGGGGGGGGGGGGGGGGGGGGGGGGGGGGGGGGGGGGGGGGGGGGGGGGGGGGGGGGGGGGGGGGGGGGGGGGGGGGGGGGGGGGGGGGGGGGGGGGGGGGGGGGGGGGGGGGGGGGGGGGGGGGGGGGGGGGGGGGGGGGGGGGGGGGGGGGGGGGGGGGGGGGGGGGGGGGGGGGGGGGGGGGGGGGGGGGGGGGGGGGGGGGGGGGGGGGGGGGGGGGGGGGGGGGGGGGGGGGGGGGGGGGGGGGGGGGGGGGGGGGGGGGGGGGGGGGGGGGGGGGGGGGGGGGGGGGGGGGGGGGGGGGGGGGGGGGGGGGGGGGGGGGGGGGGGGGGGGGGGGGGGGGGGGGGGGGGGGGGGGGGGGGGGGGGGGGGGGGGGGGGGGGGGGGGGGGGGGGGGGGGGGGGGGGGGGGGGGGGGGGGGGGGGGGGGGGGGGGGGGGGGGGGGGGGGGGGGGGGGGGGGGGGGGGGGGGGGGGGGGGGGGGGGGGGGGGGGGGGGGGGGGGGGGGGGGGGGGGGGGGGGGGGGGGGGGGGGGGGGGGGGGGGGGGGGGGGGGGGGGGGGGGGGGGGGGGGGGGGGGGGGGGGGGGGGGGGGGGGGGGGGGGGGGGGGGGGGGGGGGGGGGGGGGGGGGGGGGGGGGGGGGGGGGGGGGGGGGGGGGGGGGGGGGGGGGGGGGGGGGGGGGGGGGGGGGGGGGGGGGGGGGGGGGGGGGGGGGGGGGGGGGGGGGGGGGGGGGGGGGGGGGGGGGGGGGGGGGGGGGGGGGGGGGGGGGGGGGGGGGGGGGGGGGGGGGGGGGGGGGGGGGGGGGGGGGGGGGGGGGGGGGGGGGGGGGGGGGGGGGGGGGGGGGGGGGGGGGGGGGGGGGGGGGGGGGGGGGGGGGGGGGGGGGGGGGGGGGGGGGGGGGGGGGGGGGGGGGGGGGGGGGGGGGGGGGGGGGGGGGGGGGGGGGGGGGGGGGGGGGGGGGGGGGGGGGGGGGGGGGGGGGGGGGGGGGGGGGGGGGGGGGGGGGGGGGGGGGGGGGGGGGGGGGGGGGGGGGGGGGGGGGGGGGGGGGGGGGGGGGGGGGGGGGGGGGGGGGGGGGGGGGGGGGGGGGGGGGGGGGGGGGGGGGGGGGGGGGGGGGGGGGGGGGGGGGGGGGGGGGGGGGGGGGGGGGGGGGGGGGGGGGGGGGGGGGGGGGGGGGGGGGGGGGGGGGGGGGGGGGGGGGGGGGGGGGGGGGGGGGGGGGGGGGGGGGGGGGGGGGGGGGGGGGGGGGGGGGGGGGGGGGGGGGGGGGGGGGGGGGGGGGGGGGGGGGGGGGGGGGGGGGGGGGGGGGGGGGGGGGGGGGGGGGGGGGGGGGGGGGGGGGGGGGGGGGGGGGGGGGGGGGGGGGGGGGGGGGGGGGGGGGGGGGGGGGGGGGGGGGGGGGGGGGGGGGGGGGGGGGGGGGGGGGGGGGGGGGGGGGGGGGGGGGGGGGGGGGGGGGGGGGGGGGGGGGGGGGGGGGGGGGGGGGGGGGGGGGGGGGGGGGGGGGGGGGGGGGGGGGGGGGGGGGGGGGGGGGGGGGGGGGGGGGGGGGGGGGGGGGGGGGGGGGGGGGGGGGGGGGGGGGGGGGGGGGGGGGGGGGGGGGGGGGGGGGGGGGGGGGGGGGGGGGGGGGGGGGGGGGGGGGGGGGGGGGGGGGGGGGGGGGGGGGGGGGGGGGGGGGGGGGGGGGGGGGGGGGGGGGGGGGGGGGGGGGGGGGGGGGGGGGGGGGGGGGGGGGGGGGGGGGGGGGGGGGGGGGGGGGGGGGGGGGGGGGGGGGGGGGGGGGGGGGGGGGGGGGGGGGGGGGGGGGGGGGGGGGGGGGGGGGGGGGGGGGGGGGGGGGGGGGGGGGGGGGGGGGGGGGGGGGGGGGGGGGGGGGGGGGGGGGGGGGGGGGGGGGGGGGGGGGGGGGGGGGGGGGGGGGGGGGGGGGGGGGGGGGGGGGGGGGGGGGGGGGGGGGGGGGGGGGGGGGGGGGGGGGGGGGGGGGGGGGGGGGGGGGGGGGGGGGGGGGGGGGGGGGGGGGGGGGGGGGGGGGGGGGGGGGGGGGGGGGGGGGGGGGGGGGGGGGGGGGGGGGGGGGGGGGGGGGGGGGGGGGGGGGGGGGGGGGGGGGGGGGGGGGGGGGGGGGGGGGGGGGGGGGGGGGGGGGGGGGGGGGGGGGGGGGGGGGGGGGGGGGGGGGGGGGGGGGGGGGGGGGGGGGGGGGGGGGGGGGGGGGGGGGGGGGGGGGGGGGGGGGGGGGGGGGGGGGGGGGGGGGGGGGGGGGGGGGGGGGGGGGGGGGGGGGGGGGGGGGGGGGGGGGGGGGGGGGGGGGGGGGGGGGGGGGGGGGGGGGGGGGGGGGGGGGGGGGGGGGGGGGGGGGGGGGGGGGGGGGGGGGGGGGGGGGGGGGGGGGGGGGGGGGGGGGGGGGGGGGGGGGGGGGGGGGGGGGGGGGGGGGGGGGGGGGGGGGGGGGGGGGGGGGGGGGGGGGGGGGGGGGGGGGGGGGGGGGGGGGGGGGGGGGGGGGGGGGGGGGGGGGGGGGGGGGGGGGGGGGGGGGGGGGGGGGGGGGGGGGGGGGGGGGGGGGGGGGGGGGGGGGGGGGGGGGGGGGGGGGGGGGGGGGGGGGGGGGGGGGGGGGGGGGGGGGGGGGGGGGGGGGGGGGGGGGGGGGGGGGGGGGGGGGGGGGGGGGGGGGGGGGGGGGGGGGGGGGGGGGGGGGGGGGGGGGGGGGGGGGGGGGGGGGGGGGGGGGGGGGGGGGGGGGGGGGGGGGGGGGGGGGGGGGGGGGGGGGGGGGGGGGGGGGGGGGGGGGGGGGGGGGGGGGGGGGGGGGGGGGGGGGGGGGGGGGGGGGGGGGGGGGGGGGGGGGGGGGGGGGGGGGGGGGGGGGGGGGGGGGGGGGGGGGGGGGGGGGGGGGGGGGGGGGGGGGGGGGGGGGGGGGGGGGGGGGGGGGGGGGGGGGGGGGGGGGGGGGGGGGGGGGGGGGGGGGGGGGGGGGGGGGGGGGGGGGGGGGGGGGGGGGGGGGGGGGGGGGGGGGGGGGGGGGGGGGGGGGGGGGGGGGGGGGGGGGGGGGGGGGGGGGGGGGGGGGGGGGGGGGGGGGGGGGGGGGGGGGGGGGGGGGGGGGGGGGGGGGGGGGGGGGGGGGGGGGGGGGGGGGGGGGGGGGGGGGGGGGGGGGGGGGGGGGGGGGGGGGGGGGGGGGGGGGGGGGGGGGGGGGGGGGGGGGGGGGGGGGGGGGGGGGGGGGGGGGGGGGGGGGGGGGGGGGGGGGGGGGGGGGGGGGGGGGGGGGGGGGGGGGGGGGGGGGGGGGGGGGGGGGGGGGGGGGGGGGGGGGGGGGGGGGGGGGGGGGGGGGGGGGGGGGGGGGGGGGGGGGGGGGGGGGGGGGGGGGGGGGGGGGGGGGGGGGGGGGGGGGGGGGGGGGGGGGGGGGGGGGGGGGGGGGGGGGGGGGGGGGGGGGGGGGGGGGGGGGGGGGGGGGGGGGGGGGGGGGGGGGGGGGGGGGGGGGGGGGGGGGGGGGGGGGGGGGGGGGGGGGGGGGGGGGGGGGGGGGGGGGGGGGGGGGGGGGGGGGGGGGGGGGGGGGGGGGGGGGGGGGGGGGGGGGGGGGGGGGGGGGGGGGGGGGGGGGGGGGGGGGGGGGGGGGGGGGGGGGGGGGGGGGGGGGGGGGGGGGGGGGGGGGGGGGGGGGGGGGGGGGGGGGGGGGGGGGGGGGGGGGGGGGGGGGGGGGGGGGGGGGGGGGGGGGGGGGGGGGGGGGGGGGGGGGGGGGGGGGGGGGGGGGGGGGGGGGGGGGGGGGGGGGGGGGGGGGGGGGGGGGGGGGGGGGGGGGGGGGGGGGGGGGGGGGGGGGGGGGGGGGGGGGGGGGGGGGGGGGGGGGGGGGGGGGGGGGGGGGGGGGGGGGGGGGGGGGGGGGGGGGGGGGGGGGGGGGGGGGGGGGGGGGGGGGGGGGGGGGGGGGGGGGGGGGGGGGGGGGGGGGGGGGGGGGGGGGGGGGGGGGGGGGGGGGGGGGGGGGGGGGGGGGGGGGGGGGGGGGGGGGGGGGGGGGGGGGGGGGGGGGGGGGGGGGGGGGGGGGGGGGGGGGGGGGGGGGGGGGGGGGGGGGGGGGGGGGGGGGGGGGGGGGGGGGGGGGGGGGGGGGGGGGGGGGGGGGGGGGGGGGGGGGGGGGGGGGGGGGGGGGGGGGGGGGGGGGGGGGGGGGGGGGGGGGGGGGGGGGGGGGGGGGGGGGGGGGGGGGGGGGGGGGGGGGGGGGGGGGGGGGGGGGGGGGGGGGGGGGGGGGGGGGGGGGGGGGGGGGGGGGGGGGGGGGGGGGGGGGGGGGGGGGGGGGGGGGGGGGGGGGGGGGGGGGGGGGGGGGGGGGGGGGGGGGGGGGGGGGGGGGGGGGGGGGGGGGGGGGGGGGGGGGGGGGGGGGGGGGGGGGGGGGGGGGGGGGGGGGGGGGGGGGGGGGGGGGGGGGGGGGGGGGGGGGGGGGGGGGGGGGGGGGGGGGGGGGGGGGGGGGGGGGGGGGGGGGGGGGGGGGGGGGGGGGGGGGGGGGGGGGGGGGGGGGGGGGGGGGGGGGGGGGGGGGGGGGGGGGGGGGGGGGGGGGGGGGGGGGGGGGGGGGGGGGGGGGGGGGGGGGGGGGGGGGGGGGGGGGGGGGGGGGGGGGGGGGGGGGGGGGGGGGGGGGGGGGGGGGGGGGGGGGGGGGGGGGGGGGGGGGGGGGGGGGGGGGGGGGGGGGGGGGGGGGGGGGGGGGGGGGGGGGGGGGGGGGGGGGGGGGGGGGGGGGGGGGGGGGGGGGGGGGGGGGGGGGGGGGGGGGGGGGGGGGGGGGGGGGGGGGGGGGGGGGGGGGGGGGGGGGGGGGGGGGGGGGGGGGGGGGGGGGGGGGGGGGGGGGGGGGGGGGGGGGGGGGGGGGGGGGGGGGGGGGGGGGGGGGGGGGGGGGGGGGGGGGGGGGGGGGGGGGGGGGGGGGGGGGGGGGGGGGGGGGGGGGGGGGGGGGGGGGGGGGGGGGGGGGGGGGGGGGGGGGGGGGGGGGGGGGGGGGGGGGGGGGGGGGGGGGGGGGGGGGGGGGGGGGGGGGGGGGGGGGGGGGGGGGGGGGGGGGGGGGGGGGGGGGGGGGGGGGGGGGGGGGGGGGGGGGGGGGGGGGGGGGGGGGGGGGGGGGGGGGGGGGGGGGGGGGGGGGGGGGGGGGGGGGGGGGGGGGGGGGGGGGGGGGGGGGGGGGGGGGGGGGGGGGGGGGGGGGGGGGGGGGGGGGGGGGGGGGGGGGGGGGGGGGGGGGGGGGGGGGGGGGGGGGGGGGGGGGGGGGGGGGGGGGGGGGGGGGGGGGGGGGGGGGGGGGGGGGGGGGGGGGGGGGGGGGGGGGGGGGGGGGGGGGGGGGGGGGGGGGGGGGGGGGGGGGGGGGGGGGGGGGGGGGGGGGGGGGGGGGGGGGGGGGGGGGGGGGGGGGGGGGGGGGGGGGGGGGGGGGGGGGGGGGGGGGGGGGGGGGGGGGGGGGGGGGGGGGGGGGGGGGGGGGGGGGGGGGGGGGGGGGGGGGGGGGGGGGGGGGGGGGGGGGGGGGGGGGGGGGGGGGGGGGGGGGGGGGGGGGGGGGGGGGGGGGGGGGGGGGGGGGGGGGGGGGGGGGGGGGGGGGGGGGGGGGGGGGGGGGGGGGGGGGGGGGGGGGGGGGGGGGGGGGGGGGGGGGGGGGGGGGGGGGGGGGGGGGGGGGGGGGGGGGGGGGGGGGGGGGGGGGGGGGGGGGGGGGGGGGGGGGGGGGGGGGGGGGGGGGGGGGGGGGGGGGGGGGGGGGGGGGGGGGGGGGGGGGGGGGGGGGGGGGGGGGGGGGGGGGGGGGGGGGGGGGGGGGGGGGGGGGGGGGGGGGGGGGGGGGGGGGGGGGGGGGGGGGGGGGGGGGGGGGGGGGGGGGGGGGGGGGGGGGGGGGGGGGGGGGGGGGGGGGGGGGGGGGGGGGGGGGGGGGGGGGGGGGGGGGGGGGGGGGGGGGGGGGGGGGGGGGGGGGGGGGGGGGGGGGGGGGGGGGGGGGGGGGGGGGGGGGGGGGGGGGGGGGGGGGGGGGGGGGGGGGGGGGGGGGGGGGGGGGGGGGGGGGGGGGGGGGGGGGGGGGGGGGGGGGGGGGGGGGGGGGGGGGGGGGGGGGGGGGGGGGGGGGGGGGGGGGGGGGGGGGGGGGGGGGGGGGGGGGGGGGGGGGGGGGGGGGGGGGGGGGGGGGGGGGGGGGGGGGGGGGGGGGGGGGGGGGGGGGGGGGGGGGGGGGGGGGGGGGGGGGGGGGGGGGGGGGGGGGGGGGGGGGGGGGGGGGGGGGGGGGGGGGGGGGGGGGGGGGGGGGGGGGGGGGGGGGGGGGGGGGGGGGGGGGGGGGGGGGGGGGGGGGGGGGGGGGGGGGGGGGGGGGGGGGGGGGGGGGGGGGGGGGGGGGGGGGGGGGGGGGGGGGGGGGGGGGGGGGGGGGGGGGGGGGGGGGGGGGGGGGGGGGGGGGGGGGGGGGGGGGGGGGGGGGGGGGGGGGGGGGGGGGGGGGGGGGGGGGGGGGGGGGGGGGGGGGGGGGGGGGGGGGGGGGGGGGGGGGGGGGGGGGGGGGGGGGGGGGGGGGGGGGGGGGGGGGGGGGGGGGGGGGGGGGGGGGGGGGGGGGGGGGGGGGGGGGGGGGGGGGGGGGGGGGGGGGGGGGGGGGGGGGGGGGGGGGGGGGGGGGGGGGGGGGGGGGGGGGGGGGGGGGGGGGGGGGGGGGGGGGGGGGGGGGGGGGGGGGGGGGGGGGGGGGGGGGGGGGGGGGGGGGGGGGGGGGGGGGGGGGGGGGGGGGGGGGGGGGGGGGGGGGGGGGGGGGGGGGGGGGGGGGGGGGGGGGGGGGGGGGGGGGGGGGGGGGGGGGGGGGGGGGGGGGGGGGGGGGGGGGGGGGGGGGGGGGGGGGGGGGGGGGGGGGGGGGGGGGGGGGGGGGGGGGGGGGGGGGGGGGGGGGGGGGGGGGGGGGGGGGGGGGGGGGGGGGGGGGGGGGGGGGGGGGGGGGGGGGGGGGGGGGGGGGGGGGGGGGGGGGGGGGGGGGGGGGGGGGGGGGGGGGGGGGGGGGGGGGGGGGGGGGGGGGGGGGGGGGGGGGGGGGGGGGGGGGGGGGGGGGGGGGGGGGGGGGGGGGGGGGGGGGGGGGGGGGGGGGGGGGGGGGGGGGGGGGGGGGGGGGGGGGGGGGGGGGGGGGGGGGGGGGGGGGGGGGGGGGGGGGGGGGGGGGGGGGGGGGGGGGGGGGGGGGGGGGGGGGGGGGGGGGGGGGGGGGGGGGGGGGGGGGGGGGGGGGGGGGGGGGGGGGGGGGGGGGGGGGGGGGGGGGGGGGGGGGGGGGGGGGGGGGGGGGGGGGGGGGGGGGGGGGGGGGGGGGGGGGGGGGGGGGGGGGGGGGGGGGGGGGGGGGGGGGGGGGGGGGGGGGGGGGGGGGGGGGGGGGGGGGGGGGGGGGGGGGGGGGGGGGGGGGGGGGGGGGGGGGGGGGGGGGGGGGGGGGGGGGGGGGGGGGGGGGGGGGGGGGGGGGGGGGGGGGGGGGGGGGGGGGGGGGGGGGGGGGGGGGGGGGGGGGGGGGGGGGGGGGGGGGGGGGGGGGGGGGGGGGGGGGGGGGGGGGGGGGGGGGGGGGGGGGGGGGGGGGGGGGGGGGGGGGGGGGGGGGGGGGGGGGGGGGGGGGGGGGGGGGGGGGGGGGGGGGGGGGGGGGGGGGGGGGGGGGGGGGGGGGGGGGGGGGGGGGGGGGGGGGGGGGGGGGGGGGGGGGGGGGGGGGGGGGGGGGGGGGGGGGGGGGGGGGGGGGGGGGGGGGGGGGGGGGGGGGGGGGGGGGGGGGGGGGGGGGGGGGGGGGGGGGGGGGGGGGGGGGGGGGGGGGGGGGGGGGGGGGGGGGGGGGGGGGGGGGGGGGGGGGGGGGGGGGGGGGGGGGGGGGGGGGGGGGGGGGGGGGGGGGGGGGGGGGGGGGGGGGGGGGGGGGGGGGGGGGGGGGGGGGGGGGGGGGGGGGGGGGGGGGGGGGGGGGGGGGGGGGGGGGGGGGGGGGGGGGGGGGGGGGGGGGGGGGGGGGGGGGGGGGGGGGGGGGGGGGGGGGGGGGGGGGGGGGGGGGGGGGGGGGGGGGGGGGGGGGGGGGGGGGGGGGGGGGGGGGGGGGGGGGGGGGGGGGGGGGGGGGGGGGGGGGGGGGGGGGGGGGGGGGGGGGGGGGGGGGGGGGGGGGGGGGGGGGGGGGGGGGGGGGGGGGGGGGGGGGGGGGGGGGGGGGGGGGGGGGGGGGGGGGGGGGGGGGGGGGGGGGGGGGGGGGGGGGGGGGGGGGGGGGGGGGGGGGGGGGGGGGGGGGGGGGGGGGGGGGGGGGGGGGGGGGGGGGGGGGGGGGGGGGGGGGGGGGGGGGGGGGGGGGGGGGGGGGGGGGGGGGGGGGGGGGGGGGGGGGGGGGGGGGGGGGGGGGGGGGGGGGGGGGGGGGGGGGGGGGGGGGGGGGGGGGGGGGGGGGGGGGGGGGGGGGGGGGGGGGGGGGGGGGGGGGGGGGGGGGGGGGGGGGGGGGGGGGGGGGGGGGGGGGGGGGGGGGGGGGGGGGGGGGGGGGGGGGGGGGGGGGGGGGGGGGGGGGGGGGGGGGGGGGGGGGGGGGGGGGGGGGGGGGGGGGGGGGGGGGGGGGGGGGGGGGGGGGGGGGGGGGGGGGGGGGGGGGGGGGGGGGGGGGGGGGGGGGGGGGGGGGGGGGGGGGGGGGGGGGGGGGGGGGGGGGGGGGGGGGGGGGGGGGGGGGGGGGGGGGGGGGGGGGGGGGGGGGGGGGGGGGGGGGGGGGGGGGGGGGGGGGGGGGGGGGGGGGGGGGGGGGGGGGGGGGGGGGGGGGGGGGGGGGGGGGGGGGGGGGGGGGGGGGGGGGGGGGGGGGGGGGGGGGGGGGGGGGGGGGGGGGGGGGGGGGGGGGGGGGGGGGGGGGGGGGGGGGGGGGGGGGGGGGGGGGGGGGGGGGGGGGGGGGGGGGGGGGGGGGGGGGGGGGGGGGGGGGGGGGGGGGGGGGGGGGGGGGGGGGGGGGGGGGGGGGGGGGGGGGGGGGGGGGGGGGGGGGGGGGGGGGGGGGGGGGGGGGGGGGGGGGGGGGGGGGGGGGGGGGGGGGGGGGGGGGGGGGGGGGGGGGGGGGGGGGGGGGGGGGGGGGGGGGGGGGGGGGGGGGGGGGGGGGGGGGGGGGGGGGGGGGGGGGGGGGGGGGGGGGGGGGGGGGGGGGGGGGGGGGGGGGGGGGGGGGGGGGGGGGGGGGGGGGGGGGGGGGGGGGGGGGGGGGGGGGGGGGGGGGGGGGGGGGGGGGGGGGGGGGGGGGGGGGGGGGGGGGGGGGGGGGGGGGGGGGGGGGGGGGGGGGGGGGGGGGGGGGGGGGGGGGGGGGGGGGGGGGGGGGGGGGGGGGGGGGGGGGGGGGGGGGGGGGGGGGGGGGGGGGGGGGGGGGGGGGGGGGGGGGGGGGGGGGGGGGGGGGGGGGGGGGGGGGGGGGGGGGGGGGGGGGGGGGGGGGGGGGGGGGGGGGGGGGGGGGGGGGGGGGGGGGGGGGGGGGGGGGGGGGGGGGGGGGGGGGGGGGGGGGGGGGGGGGGGGGGGGGGGGGGGGGGGGGGGGGGGGGGGGGGGGGGGGGGGGGGGGGGGGGGGGGGGGGGGGGGGGGGGGGGGGGGGGGGGGGGGGGGGGGGGGGGGGGGGGGGGGGGGGGGGGGGGGGGGGGGGGGGGGGGGGGGGGGGGGGGGGGGGGGGGGGGGGGGGGGGGGGGGGGGGGGGGGGGGGGGGGGGGGGGGGGGGGGGGGGGGGGGGGGGGGGGGGGGGGGGGGGGGGGGGGGGGGGGGGGGGGGGGGGGGGGGGGGGGGGGGGGGGGGGGGGGGGGGGGGGGGGGGGGGGGGGGGGGGGGGGGGGGGGGGGGGGGGGGGGGGGGGGGGGGGGGGGGGGGGGGGGGGGGGGGGGGGGGGGGGGGGGGGGGGGGGGGGGGGGGGGGGGGGGGGGGGGGGGGGGGGGGGGGGGGGGGGGGGGGGGGGGGGGGGGGGGGGGGGGGGGGGGGGGGGGGGGGGGGGGGGGGGGGGGGGGGGGGGGGGGGGGGGGGGGGGGGGGGGGGGGGGGGGGGGGGGGGGGGGGGGGGGGGGGGGGGGGGGGGGGGGGGGGGGGGGGGGGGGGGGGGGGGGGGGGGGGGGGGGGGGGGGGGGGGGGGGGGGGGGGGGGGGGGGGGGGGGGGGGGGGGGGGGGGGGGGGGGGGGGGGGGGGGGGGGGGGGGGGGGGGGGGGGGGGGGGGGGGGGGGGGGGGGGGGGGGGGGGGGGGGGGGGGGGGGGGGGGGGGGGGGGGGGGGGGGGGGGGGGGGGGGGGGGGGGGGGGGGGGGGGGGGGGGGGGGGGGGGGGGGGGGGGGGGGGGGGGGGGGGGGGGGGGGGGGGGGGGGGGGGGGGGGGGGGGGGGGGGGGGGGGGGGGGGGGGGGGGGGGGGGGGGGGGGGGGGGGGGGGGGGGGGGGGGGGGGGGGGGGGGGGGGGGGGGGGGGGGGGGGGGGGGGGGGGGGGGGGGGGGGGGGGGGGGGGGGGGGGGGGGGGGGGGGGGGGGGGGGGGGGGGGGGGGGGGGGGGGGGGGGGGGGGGGGGGGGGGGGGGGGGGGGGGGGGGGGGGGGGGGGGGGGGGGGGGGGGGGGGGGGGGGGGGGGGGGGGGGGGGGGGGGGGGGGGGGGGGGGGGGGGGGGGGGGGGGGGGGGGGGGGGGGGGGGGGGGGGGGGGGGGGGGGGGGGGGGGGGGGGGGGGGGGGGGGGGGGGGGGGGGGGGGGGGGGGGGGGGGGGGGGGGGGGGGGGGGGGGGGGGGGGGGGGGGGGGGGGGGGGGGGGGGGGGGGGGGGGGGGGGGGGGGGGGGGGGGGGGGGGGGGGGGGGGGGGGGGGGGGGGGGGGGGGGGGGGGGGGGGGGGGGGGGGGGGGGGGGGGGGGGGGGGGGGGGGGGGGGGGGGGGGGGGGGGGGGGGGGGGGGGGGGGGGGGGGGGGGGGGGGGGGGGGGGGGGGGGGGGGGGGGGGGGGGGGGGGGGGGGGGGGGGGGGGGGGGGGGGGGGGGGGGGGGGGGGGGGGGGGGGGGGGGGGGGGGGGGGGGGGGGGGGGGGGGGGGGGGGGGGGGGGGGGGGGGGGGGGGGGGGGGGGGGGGGGGGGGGGGGGGGGGGGGGGGGGGGGGGGGGGGGGGGGGGGGGGGGGGGGGGGGGGGGGGGGGGGGGGGGGGGGGGGGGGGGGGGGGGGGGGGGGGGGGGGGGGGGGGGGGGGGGGGGGGGGGGGGGGGGGGGGGGGGGGGGGGGGGGGGGGGGGGGGGGGGGGGGGGGGGGGGGGGGGGGGGGGGGGGGGGGGGGGGGGGGGGGGGGGGGGGGGGGGGGGGGGGGGGGGGGGGGGGGGGGGGGGGGGGGGGGGGGGGGGGGGGGGGGGGGGGGGGGGGGGGGGGGGGGGGGGGGGGGGGGGGGGGGGGGGGGGGGGGGGGGGGGGGGGGGGGGGGGGGGGGGGGGGGGGGGGGGGGGGGGGGGGGGGGGGGGGGGGGGGGGGGGGGGGGGGGGGGGGGGGGGGGGGGGGGGGGGGGGGGGGGGGGGGGGGGGGGGGGGGGGGGGGGGGGGGGGGGGGGGGGGGGGGGGGGGGGGGGGGGGGGGGGGGGGGGGGGGGGGGGGGGGGGGGGGGGGGGGGGGGGGGGGGGGGGGGGGGGGGGGGGGGGGGGGGGGGGGGGGGGGGGGGGGGGGGGGGGGGGGGGGGGGGGGGGGGGGGGGGGGGGGGGGGGGGGGGGGGGGGGGGGGGGGGGGGGGGGGGGGGGGGGGGGGGGGGGGGGGGGGGGGGGGGGGGGGGGGGGGGGGGGGGGGGGGGGGGGGGGGGGGGGGGGGGGGGGGGGGGGGGGGGGGGGGGGGGGGGGGGGGGGGGGGGGGGGGGGGGGGGGGGGGGGGGGGGGGGGGGGGGGGGGGGGGGGGGGGGGGGGGGGGGGGGGGGGGGGGGGGGGGGGGGGGGGGGGGGGGGGGGGGGGGGGGGGGGGGGGGGGGGGGGGGGGGGGGGGGGGGGGGGGGGGGGGGGGGGGGGGGGGGGGGGGGGGGGGGGGGGGGGGGGGGGGGGGGGGGGGGGGGGGGGGGGGGGGGGGGGGGGGGGGGGGGGGGGGGGGGGGGGGGGGGGGGGGGGGGGGGGGGGGGGGGGGGGGGGGGGGGGGGGGGGGGGGGGGGGGGGGGGGGGGGGGGGGGGGGGGGGGGGGGGGGGGGGGGGGGGGGGGGGGGGGGGGGGGGGGGGGGGGGGGGGGGGGGGGGGGGGGGGGGGGGGGGGGGGGGGGGGGGGGGGGGGGGGGGGGGGGGGGGGGGGGGGGGGGGGGGGGGGGGGGGGGGGGGGGGGGGGGGGGGGGGGGGGGGGGGGGGGGGGGGGGGGGGGGGGGGGGGGGGGGGGGGGGGGGGGGGGGGGGGGGGGGGGGGGGGGGGGGGGGGGGGGGGGGGGGGGGGGGGGGGGGGGGGGGGGGGGGGGGGGGGGGGGGGGGGGGGGGGGGGGGGGGGGGGGGGGGGGGGGGGGGGGGGGGGGGGGGGGGGGGGGGGGGGGGGGGGGGGGGGGGGGGGGGGGGGGGGGGGGGGGGGGGGGGGGGGGGGGGGGGGGGGGGGGGGGGGGGGGGGGGGGGGGGGGGGGGGGGGGGGGGGGGGGGGGGGGGGGGGGGGGGGGGGGGGGGGGGGGGGGGGGGGGGGGGGGGGGGGGGGGGGGGGGGGGGGGGGGGGGGGGGGGGGGGGGGGGGGGGGGGGGGGGGGGGGGGGGGGGGGGGGGGGGGGGGGGGGGGGGGGGGGGGGGGGGGGGGGGGGGGGGGGGGGGGGGGGGGGGGGGGGGGGGGGGGGGGGGGGGGGGGGGGGGGGGGGGGGGGGGGGGGGGGGGGGGGGGGGGGGGGGGGGGGGGGGGGGGGGGGGGGGGGGGGGGGGGGGGGGGGGGGGGGGGGGGGGGGGGGGGGGGGGGGGGGGGGGGGGGGGGGGGGGGGGGGGGGGGGGGGGGGGGGGGGGGGGGGGGGGGGGGGGGGGGGGGGGGGGGGGGGGGGGGGGGGGGGGGGGGGGGGGGGGGGGGGGGGGGGGGGGGGGGGGGGGGGGGGGGGGGGGGGGGGGGGGGGGGGGGGGGGGGGGGGGGGGGGGGGGGGGGGGGGGGGGGGGGGGGGGGGGGGGGGGGGGGGGGGGGGGGGGGGGGGGGGGGGGGGGGGGGGGGGGGGGGGGGGGGGGGGGGGGGGGGGGGGGGGGGGGGGGGGGGGGGGGGGGGGGGGGGGGGGGGGGGGGGGGGGGGGGGGGGGGGGGGGGGGGGGGGGGGGGGGGGGGGGGGGGGGGGGGGGGGGGGGGGGGGGGGGGGGGGGGGGGGGGGGGGGGGGGGGGGGGGGGGGGGGGGGGGGGGGGGGGGGGGGGGGGGGGGGGGGGGGGGGGGGGGGGGGGGGGGGGGGGGGGGGGGGGGGGGGGGGGGGGGGGGGGGGGGGGGGGGGGGGGGGGGGGGGGGGGGGGGGGGGGGGGGGGGGGGGGGGGGGGGGGGGGGGGGGGGGGGGGGGGGGGGGGGGGGGGGGGGGGGGGGGGGGGGGGGGGGGGGGGGGGGGGGGGGGGGGGGGGGGGGGGGGGGGGGGGGGGGGGGGGGGGGGGGGGGGGGGGGGGGGGGGGGGGGGGGGGGGGGGGGGGGGGGGGGGGGGGGGGGGGGGGGGGGGGGGGGGGGGGGGGGGGGGGGGGGGGGGGGGGGGGGGGGGGGGGGGGGGGGGGGGGGGGGGGGGGGGGGGGGGGGGGGGGGGGGGGGGGGGGGGGGGGGGGGGGGGGGGGGGGGGGGGGGGGGGGGGGGGGGGGGGGGGGGGGGGGGGGGGGGGGGGGGGGGGGGGGGGGGGGGGGGGGGGGGGGGGGGGGGGGGGGGGGGGGGGGGGGGGGGGGGGGGGGGGGGGGGGGGGGGGGGGGGGGGGGGGGGGGGGGGGGGGGGGGGGGGGGGGGGGGGGGGGGGGGGGGGGGGGGGGGGGGGGGGGGGGGGGGGGGGGGGGGGGGGGGGGGGGGGGGGGGGGGGGGGGGGGGGGGGGGGGGGGGGGGGGGGGGGGGGGGGGGGGGGGGGGGGGGGGGGGGGGGGGGGGGGGGGGGGGGGGGGGGGGGGGGGGGGGGGGGGGGGGGGGGGGGGGGGGGGGGGGGGGGGGGGGGGGGGGGGGGGGGGGGGGGGGGGGGGGGGGGGGGGGGGGGGGGGGGGGGGGGGGGGGGGGGGGGGGGGGGGGGGGGGGGGGGGGGGGGGGGGGGGGGGGGGGGGGGGGGGGGGGGGGGGGGGGGGGGGGGGGGGGGGGGGGGGGGGGGGGGGGGGGGGGGGGGGGGGGGGGGGGGGGGGGGGGGGGGGGGGGGGGGGGGGGGGGGGGGGGGGGGGGGGGGGGGGGGGGGGGGGGGGGGGGGGGGGGGGGGGGGGGGGGGGGGGGGGGGGGGGGGGGGGGGGGGGGGGGGGGGGGGGGGGGGGGGGGGGGGGGGGGGGGGGGGGGGGGGGGGGGGGGGGGGGGGGGGGGGGGGGGGGGGGGGGGGGGGGGGGGGGGGGGGGGGGGGGGGGGGGGGGGGGGGGGGGGGGGGGGGGGGGGGGGGGGGGGGGGGGGGGGGGGGGGGGGGGGGGGGGGGGGGGGGGGGGGGGGGGGGGGGGGGGGGGGGGGGGGGGGGGGGGGGGGGGGGGGGGGGGGGGGGGGGGGGGGGGGGGGGGGGGGGGGGGGGGGGGGGGGGGGGGGGGGGGGGGGGGGGGGGGGGGGGGGGGGGGGGGGGGGGGGGGGGGGGGGGGGGGGGGGGGGGGGGGGGGGGGGGGGGGGGGGGGGGGGGGGGGGGGGGGGGGGGGGGGGGGGGGGGGGGGGGGGGGGGGGGGGGGGGGGGGGGGGGGGGGGGGGGGGGGGGGGGGGGGGGGGGGGGGGGGGGGGGGGGGGGGGGGGGGGGGGGGGGGGGGGGGGGGGGGGGGGGGGGGGGGGGGGGGGGGGGGGGGGGGGGGGGGGGGGGGGGGGGGGGGGGGGGGGGGGGGGGGGGGGGGGGGGGGGGGGGGGGGGGGGGGGGGGGGGGGGGGGGGGGGGGGGGGGGGGGGGGGGGGGGGGGGGGGGGGGGGGGGGGGGGGGGGGGGGGGGGGGGGGGGGGGGGGGGGGGGGGGGGGGGGGGGGGGGGGGGGGGGGGGGGGGGGGGGGGGGGGGGGGGGGGGGGGGGGGGGGGGGGGGGGGGGGGGGGGGGGGGGGGGGGGGGGGGGGGGGGGGGGGGGGGGGGGGGGGGGGGGGGGGGGGGGGGGGGGGGGGGGGGGGGGGGGGGGGGGGGGGGGGGGGGGGGGGGGGGGGGGGGGGGGGGGGGGGGGGGGGGGGGGGGGGGGGGGGGGGGGGGGGGGGGGGGGGGGGGGGGGGGGGGGGGGGGGGGGGGGGGGGGGGGGGGGGGGGGGGGGGGGGGGGGGGGGGGGGGGGGGGGGGGGGGGGGGGGGGGGGGGGGGGGGGGGGGGGGGGGGGGGGGGGGGGGGGGGGGGGGGGGGGGGGGGGGGGGGGGGGGGGGGGGGGGGGGGGGGGGGGGGGGGGGGGGGGGGGGGGGGGGGGGGGGGGGGGGGGGGGGGGGGGGGGGGGGGGGGGGGGGGGGGGGGGGGGGGGGGGGGGGGGGGGGGGGGGGGGGGGGGGGGGGGGGGGGGGGGGGGGGGGGGGGGGGGGGGGGGGGGGGGGGGGGGGGGGGGGGGGGGGGGGGGGGGGGGGGGGGGGGGGGGGGGGGGGGGGGGGGGGGGGGGGGGGGGGGGGGGGGGGGGGGGGGGGGGGGGGGGGGGGGGGGGGGGGGGGGGGGGGGGGGGGGGGGGGGGGGGGGGGGGGGGGGGGGGGGGGGGGGGGGGGGGGGGGGGGGGGGGGGGGGGGGGGGGGGGGGGGGGGGGGGGGGGGGGGGGGGGGGGGGGGGGGGGGGGGGGGGGGGGGGGGGGGGGGGGGGGGGGGGGGGGGGGGGGGGGGGGGGGGGGGGGGGGGGGGGGGGGGGGGGGGGGGGGGGGGGGGGGGGGGGGGGGGGGGGGGGGGGGGGGGGGGGGGGGGGGGGGGGGGGGGGGGGGGGGGGGGGGGGGGGGGGGGGGGGGGGGGGGGGGGGGGGGGGGGGGGGGGGGGGGGGGGGGGGGGGGGGGGGGGGGGGGGGGGGGGGGGGGGGGGGGGGGGGGGGGGGGGGGGGGGGGGGGGGGGGGGGGGGGGGGGGGGGGGGGGGGGGGGGGGGGGGGGGGGGGGGGGGGGGGGGGGGGGGGGGGGGGGGGGGGGGGGGGGGGGGGGGGGGGGGGGGGGGGGGGGGGGGGGGGGGGGGGGGGGGGGGGGGGGGGGGGGGGGGGGGGGGGGGGGGGGGGGGGGGGGGGGGGGGGGGGGGGGGGGGGGGGGGGGGGGGGGGGGGGGGGGGGGGGGGGGGGGGGGGGGGGGGGGGGGGGGGGGGGGGGGGGGGGGGGGGGGGGGGGGGGGGGGGGGGGGGGGGGGGGGGGGGGGGGGGGGGGGGGGGGGGGGGGGGGGGGGGGGGGGGGGGGGGGGGGGGGGGGGGGGGGGGGGGGGGGGGGGGGGGGGGGGGGGGGGGGGGGGGGGGGGGGGGGGGGGGGGGGGGGGGGGGGGGGGGGGGGGGGGGGGGGGGGGGGGGGGGGGGGGGGGGGGGGGGGGGGGGGGGGGGGGGGGGGGGGGGGGGGGGGGGGGGGGGGGGGGGGGGGGGGGGGGGGGGGGGGGGGGGGGGGGGGGGGGGGGGGGGGGGGGGGGGGGGGGGGGGGGGGGGGGGGGGGGGGGGGGGGGGGGGGGGGGGGGGGGGGGGGGGGGGGGGGGGGGGGGGGGGGGGGGGGGGGGGGGGGGGGGGGGGGGGGGGGGGGGGGGGGGGGGGGGGGGGGGGGGGGGGGGGGGGGGGGGGGGGGGGGGGGGGGGGGGGGGGGGGGGGGGGGGGGGGGGGGGGGGGGGGGGGGGGGGGGGGGGGGGGGGGGGGGGGGGGGGGGGGGGGGGGGGGGGGGGGGGGGGGGGGGGGGGGGGGGGGGGGGGGGGGGGGGGGGGGGGGGGGGGGGGGGGGGGGGGGGGGGGGGGGGGGGGGGGGGGGGGGGGGGGGGGGGGGGGGGGGGGGGGGGGGGGGGGGGGGGGGGGGGGGGGGGGGGGGGGGGGGGGGGGGGGGGGGGGGGGGGGGGGGGGGGGGGGGGGGGGGGGGGGGGGGGGGGGGGGGGGGGGGGGGGGGGGGGGGGGGGGGGGGGGGGGGGGGGGGGGGGGGGGGGGGGGGGGGGGGGGGGGGGGGGGGGGGGGGGGGGGGGGGGGGGGGGGGGGGGGGGGGGGGGGGGGGGGGGGGGGGGGGGGGGGGGGGGGGGGGGGGGGGGGGGGGGGGGGGGGGGGGGGGGGGGGGGGGGGGGGGGGGGGGGGGGGGGGGGGGGGGGGGGGGGGGGGGGGGGGGGGGGGGGGGGGGGGGGGGGGGGGGGGGGGGGGGGGGGGGGGGGGGGGGGGGGGGGGGGGGGGGGGGGGGGGGGGGGGGGGGGGGGGGGGGGGGGGGGGGGGGGGGGGGGGGGGGGGGGGGGGGGGGGGGGGGGGGGGGGGGGGGGGGGGGGGGGGGGGGGGGGGGGGGGGGGGGGGGGGGGGGGGGGGGGGGGGGGGGGGGGGGGGGGGGGGGGGGGGGGGGGGGGGGGGGGGGGGGGGGGGGGGGGGGGGGGGGGGGGGGGGGGGGGGGGGGGGGGGGGGGGGGGGGGGGGGGGGGGGGGGGGGGGGGGGGGGGGGGGGGGGGGGGGGGGGGGGGGGGGGGGGGGGGGGGGGGGGGGGGGGGGGGGGGGGGGGGGGGGGGGGGGGGGGGGGGGGGGGGGGGGGGGGGGGGGGGGGGGGGGGGGGGGGGGGGGGGGGGGGGGGGGGGGGGGGGGGGGGGGGGGGGGGGGGGGGGGGGGGGGGGGGGGGGGGGGGGGGGGGGGGGGGGGGGGGGGGGGGGGGGGGGGGGGGGGGGGGGGGGGGGGGGGGGGGGGGGGGGGGGGGGGGGGGGGGGGGGGGGGGGGGGGGGGGGGGGGGGGGGGGGGGGGGGGGGGGGGGGGGGGGGGGGGGGGGGGGGGGGGGGGGGGGGGGGGGGGGGGGGGGGGGGGGGGGGGGGGGGGGGGGGGGGGGGGGGGGGGGGGGGGGGGGGGGGGGGGGGGGGGGGGGGGGGGGGGGGGGGGGGGGGGGGGGGGGGGGGGGGGGGGGGGGGGGGGGGGGGGGGGGGGGGGGGGGGGGGGGGGGGGGGGGGGGGGGGGGGGGGGGGGGGGGGGGGGGGGGGGGGGGGGGGGGGGGGGGGGGGGGGGGGGGGGGGGGGGGGGGGGGGGGGGGGGGGGGGGGGGGGGGGGGGGGGGGGGGGGGGGGGGGGGGGGGGGGGGGGGGGGGGGGGGGGGGGGGGGGGGGGGGGGGGGGGGGGGGGGGGGGGGGGGGGGGGGGGGGGGGGGGGGGGGGGGGGGGGGGGGGGGGGGGGGGGGGGGGGGGGGGGGGGGGGGGGGGGGGGGGGGGGGGGGGGGGGGGGGGGGGGGGGGGGGGGGGGGGGGGGGGGGGGGGGGGGGGGGGGGGGGGGGGGGGGGGGGGGGGGGGGGGGGGGGGGGGGGGGGGGGGGGGGGGGGGGGGGGGGGGGGGGGGGGGGGGGGGGGGGGGGGGGGGGGGGGGGGGGGGGGGGGGGGGGGGGGGGGGGGGGGGGGGGGGGGGGGGGGGGGGGGGGGGGGGGGGGGGGGGGGGGGGGGGGGGGGGGGGGGGGGGGGGGGGGGGGGGGGGGGGGGGGGGGGGGGGGGGGGGGGGGGGGGGGGGGGGGGGGGGGGGGGGGGGGGGGGGGGGGGGGGGGGGGGGGGGGGGGGGGGGGGGGGGGGGGGGGGGGGGGGGGGGGGGGGGGGGGGGGGGGGGGGGGGGGGGGGGGGGGGGGGGGGGGGGGGGGGGGGGGGGGGGGGGGGGGGGGGGGGGGGGGGGGGGGGGGGGGGGGGGGGGGGGGGGGGGGGGGGGGGGGGGGGGGGGGGGGGGGGGGGGGGGGGGGGGGGGGGGGGGGGGGGGGGGGGGGGGGGGGGGGGGGGGGGGGGGGGGGGGGGGGGGGGGGGGGGGGGGGGGGGGGGGGGGGGGGGGGGGGGGGGGGGGGGGGGGGGGGGGGGGGGGGGGGGGGGGGGGGGGGGGGGGGGGGGGGGGGGGGGGGGGGGGGGGGGGGGGGGGGGGGGGGGGGGGGGGGGGGGGGGGGGGGGGGGGGGGGGGGGGGGGGGGGGGGGGGGGGGGGGGGGGGGGGGGGGGGGGGGGGGGGGGGGGGGGGGGGGGGGGGGGGGGGGGGGGGGGGGGGGGGGGGGGGGGGGGGGGGGGGGGGGGGGGGGGGGGGGGGGGGGGGGGGGGGGGGGGGGGGGGGGGGGGGGGGGGGGGGGGGGGGGGGGGGGGGGGGGGGGGGGGGGGGGGGGGGGGGGGGGGGGGGGGGGGGGGGGGGGGGGGGGGGGGGGGGGGGGGGGGGGGGGGGGGGGGGGGGGGGGGGGGGGGGGGGGGGGGGGGGGGGGGGGGGGGGGGGGGGGGGGGGGGGGGGGGGGGGGGGGGGGGGGGGGGGGGGGGGGGGGGGGGGGGGGGGGGGGGGGGGGGGGGGGGGGGGGGGGGGGGGGGGGGGGGGGGGGGGGGGGGGGGGGGGGGGGGGGGGGGGGGGGGGGGGGGGGGGGGGGGGGGGGGGGGGGGGGGGGGGGGGGGGGGGGGGGGGGGGGGGGGGGGGGGGGGGGGGGGGGGGGGGGGGGGGGGGGGGGGGGGGGGGGGGGGGGGGGGGGGGGGGGGGGGGGGGGGGGGGGGGGGGGGGGGGGGGGGGGGGGGGGGGGGGGGGGGGGGGGGGGGGGGGGGGGGGGGGGGGGGGGGGGGGGGGGGGGGGGGGGGGGGGGGGGGGGGGGGGGGGGGGGGGGGGGGGGGGGGGGGGGGGGGGGGGGGGGGGGGGGGGGGGGGGGGGGGGGGGGGGGGGGGGGGGGGGGGGGGGGGGGGGGGGGGGGGGGGGGGGGGGGGGGGGGGGGGGGGGGGGGGGGGGGGGGGGGGGGGGGGGGGGGGGGGGGGGGGGGGGGGGGGGGGGGGGGGGGGGGGGGGGGGGGGGGGGGGGGGGGGGGGGGGGGGGGGGGGGGGGGGGGGGGGGGGGGGGGGGGGGGGGGGGGGGGGGGGGGGGGGGGGGGGGGGGGGGGGGGGGGGGGGGGGGGGGGGGGGGGGGGGGGGGGGGGGGGGGGGGGGGGGGGGGGGGGGGGGGGGGGGGGGGGGGGGGGGGGGGGGGGGGGGGGGGGGGGGGGGGGGGGGGGGGGGGGGGGGGGGGGGGGGGGGGGGGGGGGGGGGGGGGGGGGGGGGGGGGGGGGGGGGGGGGGGGGGGGGGGGGGGGGGGGGGGGGGGGGGGGGGGGGGGGGGGGGGGGGGGGGGGGGGGGGGGGGGGGGGGGGGGGGGGGGGGGGGGGGGGGGGGGGGGGGGGGGGGGGGGGGGGGGGGGGGGGGGGGGGGGGGGGGGGGGGGGGGGGGGGGGGGGGGGGGGGGGGGGGGGGGGGGGGGGGGGGGGGGGGGGGGGGGGGGGGGGGGGGGGGGGGGGGGGGGGGGGGGGGGGGGGGGGGGGGGGGGGGGGGGGGGGGGGGGGGGGGGGGGGGGGGGGGGGGGGGGGGGGGGGGGGGGGGGGGGGGGGGGGGGGGGGGGGGGGGGGGGGGGGGGGGGGGGGGGGGGGGGGGGGGGGGGGGGGGGGGGGGGGGGGGGGGGGGGGGGGGGGGGGGGGGGGGGGGGGGGGGGGGGGGGGGGGGGGGGGGGGGGGGGGGGGGGGGGGGGGGGGGGGGGGGGGGGGGGGGGGGGGGGGGGGGGGGGGGGGGGGGGGGGGGGGGGGGGGGGGGGGGGGGGGGGGGGGGGGGGGGGGGGGGGGGGGGGGGGGGGGGGGGGGGGGGGGGGGGGGGGGGGGGGGGGGGGGGGGGGGGGGGGGGGGGGGGGGGGGGGGGGGGGGGGGGGGGGGGGGGGGGGGGGGGGGGGGGGGGGGGGGGGGGGGGGGGGGGGGGGGGGGGGGGGGGGGGGGGGGGGGGGGGGGGGGGGGGGGGGGGGGGGGGGGGGGGGGGGGGGGGGGGGGGGGGGGGGGGGGGGGGGGGGGGGGGGGGGGGGGGGGGGGGGGGGGGGGGGGGGGGGGGGGGGGGGGGGGGGGGGGGGGGGGGGGGGGGGGGGGGGGGGGGGGGGGGGGGGGGGGGGGGGGGGGGGGGGGGGGGGGGGGGGGGGGGGGGGGGGGGGGGGGGGGGGGGGGGGGGGGGGGGGGGGGGGGGGGGGGGGGGGGGGGGGGGGGGGGGGGGGGGGGGGGGGGGGGGGGGGGGGGGGGGGGGGGGGGGGGGGGGGGGGGGGGGGGGGGGGGGGGGGGGGGGGGGGGGGGGGGGGGGGGGGGGGGGGGGGGGGGGGGGGGGGGGGGGGGGGGGGGGGGGGGGGGGGGGGGGGGGGGGGGGGGGGGGGGGGGGGGGGGGGGGGGGGGGGGGGGGGGGGGGGGGGGGGGGGGGGGGGGGGGGGGGGGGGGGGGGGGGGGGGGGGGGGGGGGGGGGGGGGGGGGGGGGGGGGGGGGGGGGGGGGGGGGGGGGGGGGGGGGGGGGGGGGGGGGGGGGGGGGGGGGGGGGGGGGGGGGGGGGGGGGGGGGGGGGGGGGGGGGGGGGGGGGGGGGGGGGGGGGGGGGGGGGGGGGGGGGGGGGGGGGGGGGGGGGGGGGGGGGGGGGGGGGGGGGGGGGGGGGGGGGGGGGGGGGGGGGGGGGGGGGGGGGGGGGGGGGGGGGGGGGGGGGGGGGGGGGGGGGGGGGGGGGGGGGGGGGGGGGGGGGGGGGGGGGGGGGGGGGGGGGGGGGGGGGGGGGGGGGGGGGGGGGGGGGGGGGGGGGGGGGGGGGGGGGGGGGGGGGGGGGGGGGGGGGGGGGGGGGGGGGGGGGGGGGGGGGGGGGGGGGGGGGGGGGGGGGGGGGGGGGGGGGGGGGGGGGGGGGGGGGGGGGGGGGGGGGGGGGGGGGGGGGGGGGGGGGGGGGGGGGGGGGGGGGGGGGGGGGGGGGGGGGGGGGGGGGGGGGGGGGGGGGGGGGGGGGGGGGGGGGGGGGGGGGGGGGGGGGGGGGGGGGGGGGGGGGGGGGGGGGGGGGGGGGGGGGGGGGGGGGGGGGGGGGGGGGGGGGGGGGGGGGGGGGGGGGGGGGGGGGGGGGGGGGGGGGGGGGGGGGGGGGGGGGGGGGGGGGGGGGGGGGGGGGGGGGGGGGGGGGGGGGGGGGGGGGGGGGGGGGGGGGGGGGGGGGGGGGGGGGGGGGGGGGGGGGGGGGGGGGGGGGGGGGGGGGGGGGGGGGGGGGGGGGGGGGGGGGGGGGGGGGGGGGGGGGGGGGGGGGGGGGGGGGGGGGGGGGGGGGGGGGGGGGGGGGGGGGGGGGGGGGGGGGGGGGGGGGGGGGGGGGGGGGGGGGGGGGGGGGGGGGGGGGGGGGGGGGGGGGGGGGGGGGGGGGGGGGGGGGGGGGGGGGGGGGGGGGGGGGGGGGGGGGGGGGGGGGGGGGGGGGGGGGGGGGGGGGGGGGGGGGGGGGGGGGGGGGGGGGGGGGGGGGGGGGGGGGGGGGGGGGGGGGGGGGGGGGGGGGGGGGGGGGGGGGGGGGGGGGGGGGGGGGGGGGGGGGGGGGGGGGGGGGGGGGGGGGGGGGGGGGGGGGGGGGGGGGGGGGGGGGGGGGGGGGGGGGGGGGGGGGGGGGGGGGGGGGGGGGGGGGGGGGGGGGGGGGGGGGGGGGGGGGGGGGGGGGGGGGGGGGGGGGGGGGGGGGGGGGGGGGGGGGGGGGGGGGGGGGGGGGGGGGGGGGGGGGGGGGGGGGGGGGGGGGGGGGGGGGGGGGGGGGGGGGGGGGGGGGGGGGGGGGGGGGGGGGGGGGGGGGGGGGGGGGGGGGGGGGGGGGGGGGGGGGGGGGGGGGGGGGGGGGGGGGGGGGGGGGGGGGGGGGGGGGGGGGGGGGGGGGGGGGGGGGGGGGGGGGGGGGGGGGGGGGGGGGGGGGGGGGGGGGGGGGGGGGGGGGGGGGGGGGGGGGGGGGGGGGGGGGGGGGGGGGGGGGGGGGGGGGGGGGGGGGGGGGGGGGGGGGGGGGGGGGGGGGGGGGGGGGGGGGGGGGGGGGGGGGGGGGGGGGGGGGGGGGGGGGGGGGGGGGGGGGGGGGGGGGGGGGGGGGGGGGGGGGGGGGGGGGGGGGGGGGGGGGGGGGGGGGGGGGGGGGGGGGGGGGGGGGGGGGGGGGGGGGGGGGGGGGGGGGGGGGGGGGGGGGGGGGGGGGGGGGGGGGGGGGGGGGGGGGGGGGGGGGGGGGGGGGGGGGGGGGGGGGGGGGGGGGGGGGGGGGGGGGGGGGGGGGGGGGGGGGGGGGGGGGGGGGGGGGGGGGGGGGGGGGGGGGGGGGGGGGGGGGGGGGGGGGGGGGGGGGGGGGGGGGGGGGGGGGGGGGGGGGGGGGGGGGGGGGGGGGGGGGGGGGGGGGGGGGGGGGGGGGGGGGGGGGGGGGGGGGGGGGGGGGGGGGGGGGGGGGGGGGGGGGGGGGGGGGGGGGGGGGGGGGGGGGGGGGGGGGGGGGGGGGGGGGGGGGGGGGGGGGGGGGGGGGGGGGGGGGGGGGGGGGGGGGGGGGGGGGGGGGGGGGGGGGGGGGGGGGGGGGGGGGGGGGGGGGGGGGGGGGGGGGGGGGGGGGGGGGGGGGGGGGGGGGGGGGGGGGGGGGGGGGGGGGGGGGGGGGGGGGGGGGGGGGGGGGGGGGGGGGGGGGGGGGGGGGGGGGGGGGGGGGGGGGGGGGGGGGGGGGGGGGGGGGGGGGGGGGGGGGGGGGGGGGGGGGGGGGGGGGGGGGGGGGGGGGGGGGGGGGGGGGGGGGGGGGGGGGGGGGGGGGGGGGGGGGGGGGGGGGGGGGGGGGGGGGGGGGGGGGGGGGGGGGGGGGGGGGGGGGGGGGGGGGGGGGGGGGGGGGGGGGGGGGGGGGGGGGGGGGGGGGGGGGGGGGGGGGGGGGGGGGGGGGGGGGGGGGGGGGGGGGGGGGGGGGGGGGGGGGGGGGGGGGGGGGGGGGGGGGGGGGGGGGGGGGGGGGGGGGGGGGGGGGGGGGGGGGGGGGGGGGGGGGGGGGGGGGGGGGGGGGGGGGGGGGGGGGGGGGGGGGGGGGGGGGGGGGGGGGGGGGGGGGGGGGGGGGGGGGGGGGGGGGGGGGGGGGGGGGGGGGGGGGGGGGGGGGGGGGGGGGGGGGGGGGGGGGGGGGGGGGGGGGGGGGGGGGGGGGGGGGGGGGGGGGGGGGGGGGGGGGGGGGGGGGGGGGGGGGGGGGGGGGGGGGGGGGGGGGGGGGGGGGGGGGGGGGGGGGGGGGGGGGGGGGGGGGGGGGGGGGGGGGGGGGGGGGGGGGGGGGGGGGGGGGGGGGGGGGGGGGGGGGGGGGGGGGGGGGGGGGGGGGGGGGGGGGGGGGGGGGGGGGGGGGGGGGGGGGGGGGGGGGGGGGGGGGGGGGGGGGGGGGGGGGGGGGGGGGGGGGGGGGGGGGGGGGGGGGGGGGGGGGGGGGGGGGGGGGGGGGGGGGGGGGGGGGGGGGGGGGGGGGGGGGGGGGGGGGGGGGGGGGGGGGGGGGGGGGGGGGGGGGGGGGGGGGGGGGGGGGGGGGGGGGGGGGGGGGGGGGGGGGGGGGGGGGGGGGGGGGGGGGGGGGGGGGGGGGGGGGGGGGGGGGGGGGGGGGGGGGGGGGGGGGGGGGGGGGGGGGGGGGGGGGGGGGGGGGGGGGGGGGGGGGGGGGGGGGGGGGGGGGGGGGGGGGGGGGGGGGGGGGGGGGGGGGGGGGGGGGGGGGGGGGGGGGGGGGGGGGGGGGGGGGGGGGGGGGGGGGGGGGGGGGGGGGGGGGGGGGGGGGGGGGGGGGGGGGGGGGGGGGGGGGGGGGGGGGGGGGGGGGGGGGGGGGGGGGGGGGGGGGGGGGGGGGGGGGGGGGGGGGGGGGGGGGGGGGGGGGGGGGGGGGGGGGGGGGGGGGGGGGGGGGGGGGGGGGGGGGGGGGGGGGGGGGGGGGGGGGGGGGGGGGGGGGGGGGGGGGGGGGGGGGGGGGGGGGGGGGGGGGGGGGGGGGGGGGGGGGGGGGGGGGGGGGGGGGGGGGGGGGGGGGGGGGGGGGGGGGGGGGGGGGGGGGGGGGGGGGGGGGGGGGGGGGGGGGGGGGGGGGGGGGGGGGGGGGGGGGGGGGGGGGGGGGGGGGGGGGGGGGGGGGGGGGGGGGGGGGGGGGGGGGGGGGGGGGGGGGGGGGGGGGGGGGGGGGGGGGGGGGGGGGGGGGGGGGGGGGGGGGGGGGGGGGGGGGGGGGGGGGGGGGGGGGGGGGGGGGGGGGGGGGGGGGGGGGGGGGGGGGGGGGGGGGGGGGGGGGGGGGGGGGGGGGGGGGGGGGGGGGGGGGGGGGGGGGGGGGGGGGGGGGGGGGGGGGGGGGGGGGGGGGGGGGGGGGGGGGGGGGGGGGGGGGGGGGGGGGGGGGGGGGGGGGGGGGGGGGGGGGGGGGGGGGGGGGGGGGGGGGGGGGGGGGGGGGGGGGGGGGGGGGGGGGGGGGGGGGGGGGGGGGGGGGGGGGGGGGGGGGGGGGGGGGGGGGGGGGGGGGGGGGGGGGGGGGGGGGGGGGGGGGGGGGGGGGGGGGGGGGGGGGGGGGGGGGGGGGGGGGGGGGGGGGGGGGGGGGGGGGGGGGGGGGGGGGGGGGGGGGGGGGGGGGGGGGGGGGGGGGGGGGGGGGGGGGGGGGGGGGGGGGGGGGGGGGGGGGGGGGGGGGGGGGGGGGGGGGGGGGGGGGGGGGGGGGGGGGGGGGGGGGGGGGGGGGGGGGGGGGGGGGGGGGGGGGGGGGGGGGGGGGGGGGGGGGGGGGGGGGGGGGGGGGGGGGGGGGGGGGGGGGGGGGGGGGGGGGGGGGGGGGGGGGGGGGGGGGGGGGGGGGGGGGGGGGGGGGGGGGGGGGGGGGGGGGGGGGGGGGGGGGGGGGGGGGGGGGGGGGGGGGGGGGGGGGGGGGGGGGGGGGGGGGGGGGGGGGGGGGGGGGGGGGGGGGGGGGGGGGGGGGGGGGGGGGGGGGGGGGGGGGGGGGGGGGGGGGGGGGGGGGGGGGGGGGGGGGGGGGGGGGGGGGGGGGGGGGGGGGGGGGGGGGGGGGGGGGGGGGGGGGGGGGGGGGGGGGGGGGGGGGGGGGGGGGGGGGGGGGGGGGGGGGGGGGGGGGGGGGGGGGGGGGGGGGGGGGGGGGGGGGGGGGGGGGGGGGGGGGGGGGGGGGGGGGGGGGGGGGGGGGGGGGGGGGGGGGGGGGGGGGGGGGGGGGGGGGGGGGGGGGGGGGGGGGGGGGGGGGGGGGGGGGGGGGGGGGGGGGGGGGGGGGGGGGGGGGGGGGGGGGGGGGGGGGGGGGGGGGGGGGGGGGGGGGGGGGGGGGGGGGGGGGGGGGGGGGGGGGGGGGGGGGGGGGGGGGGGGGGGGGGGGGGGGGGGGGGGGGGGGGGGGGGGGGGGGGGGGGGGGGGGGGGGGGGGGGGGGGGGGGGGGGGGGGGGGGGGGGGGGGGGGGGGGGGGGGGGGGGGGGGGGGGGGGGGGGGGGGGGGGGGGGGGGGGGGGGGGGGGGGGGGGGGGGGGGGGGGGGGGGGGGGGGGGGGGGGGGGGGGGGGGGGGGGGGGGGGGGGGGGGGGGGGGGGGGGGGGGGGGGGGGGGGGGGGGGGGGGGGGGGGGGGGGGGGGGGGGGGGGGGGGGGGGGGGGGGGGGGGGGGGGGGGGGGGGGGGGGGGGGGGGGGGGGGGGGGGGGGGGGGGGGGGGGGGGGGGGGGGGGGGGGGGGGGGGGGGGGGGGGGGGGGGGGGGGGGGGGGGGGGGGGGGGGGGGGGGGGGGGGGGGGGGGGGGGGGGGGGGGGGGGGGGGGGGGGGGGGGGGGGGGGGGGGGGGGGGGGGGGGGGGGGGGGGGGGGGGGGGGGGGGGGGGGGGGGGGGGGGGGGGGGGGGGGGGGGGGGGGGGGGGGGGGGGGGGGGGGGGGGGGGGGGGGGGGGGGGGGGGGGGGGGGGGGGGGGGGGGGGGGGGGGGGGGGGGGGGGGGGGGGGGGGGGGGGGGGGGGGGGGGGGGGGGGGGGGGGGGGGGGGGGGGGGGGGGGGGGGGGGGGGGGGGGGGGGGGGGGGGGGGGGGGGGGGGGGGGGGGGGGGGGGGGGGGGGGGGGGGGGGGGGGGGGGGGGGGGGGGGGGGGGGGGGGGGGGGGGGGGGGGGGGGGGGGGGGGGGGGGGGGGGGGGGGGGGGGGGGGGGGGGGGGGGGGGGGGGGGGGGGGGGGGGGGGGGGGGGGGGGGGGGGGGGGGGGGGGGGGGGGGGGGGGGGGGGGGGGGGGGGGGGGGGGGGGGGGGGGGGGGGGGGGGGGGGGGGGGGGGGGGGGGGGGGGGGGGGGGGGGGGGGGGGGGGGGGGGGGGGGGGGGGGGGGGGGGGGGGGGGGGGGGGGGGGGGGGGGGGGGGGGGGGGGGGGGGGGGGGGGGGGGGGGGGGGGGGGGGGGGGGGGGGGGGGGGGGGGGGGGGGGGGGGGGGGGGGGGGGGGGGGGGGGGGGGGGGGGGGGGGGGGGGGGGGGGGGGGGGGGGGGGGGGGGGGGGGGGGGGGGGGGGGGGGGGGGGGGGGGGGGGGGGGGGGGGGGGGGGGGGGGGGGGGGGGGGGGGGGGGGGGGGGGGGGGGGGGGGGGGGGGGGGGGGGGGGGGGGGGGGGGGGGGGGGGGGGGGGGGGGGGGGGGGGGGGGGGGGGGGGGGGGGGGGGGGGGGGGGGGGGGGGGGGGGGGGGGGGGGGGGGGGGGGGGGGGGGGGGGGGGGGGGGGGGGGGGGGGGGGGGGGGGGGGGGGGGGGGGGGGGGGGGGGGGGGGGGGGGGGGGGGGGGGGGGGGGGGGGGGGGGGGGGGGGGGGGGGGGGGGGGGGGGGGGGGGGGGGGGGGGGGGGGGGGGGGGGGGGGGGGGGGGGGGGGGGGGGGGGGGGGGGGGGGGGGGGGGGGGGGGGGGGGGGGGGGGGGGGGGGGGGGGGGGGGGGGGGGGGGGGGGGGGGGGGGGGGGGGGGGGGGGGGGGGGGGGGGGGGGGGGGGGGGGGGGGGGGGGGGGGGGGGGGGGGGGGGGGGGGGGGGGGGGGGGGGGGGGGGGGGGGGGGGGGGGGGGGGGGGGGGGGGGGGGGGGGGGGGGGGGGGGGGGGGGGGGGGGGGGGGGGGGGGGGGGGGGGGGGGGGGGGGGGGGGGGGGGGGGGGGGGGGGGGGGGGGGGGGGGGGGGGGGGGGGGGGGGGGGGGGGGGGGGGGGGGGGGGGGGGGGGGGGGGGGGGGGGGGGGGGGGGGGGGGGGGGGGGGGGGGGGGGGGGGGGGGGGGGGGGGGGGGGGGGGGGGGGGGGGGGGGGGGGGGGGGGGGGGGGGGGGGGGGGGGGGGGGGGGGGGGGGGGGGGGGGGGGGGGGGGGGGGGGGGGGGGGGGGGGGGGGGGGGGGGGGGGGGGGGGGGGGGGGGGGGGGGGGGGGGGGGGGGGGGGGGGGGGGGGGGGGGGGGGGGGGGGGGGGGGGGGGGGGGGGGGGGGGGGGGGGGGGGGGGGGGGGGGGGGGGGGGGGGGGGGGGGGGGGGGGGGGGGGGGGGGGGGGGGGGGGGGGGGGGGGGGGGGGGGGGGGGGGGGGGGGGGGGGGGGGGGGGGGGGGGGGGGGGGGGGGGGGGGGGGGGGGGGGGGGGGGGGGGGGGGGGGGGGGGGGGGGGGGGGGGGGGGGGGGGGGGGGGGGGGGGGGGGGGGGGGGGGGGGGGGGGGGGGGGGGGGGGGGGGGGGGGGGGGGGGGGGGGGGGGGGGGGGGGGGGGGGGGGGGGGGGGGGGGGGGGGGGGGGGGGGGGGGGGGGGGGGGGGGGGGGGGGGGGGGGGGGGGGGGGGGGGGGGGGGGGGGGGGGGGGGGGGGGGGGGGGGGGGGGGGGGGGGGGGGGGGGGGGGGGGGGGGGGGGGGGGGGGGGGGGGGGGGGGGGGGGGGGGGGGGGGGGGGGGGGGGGGGGGGGGGGGGGGGGGGGGGGGGGGGGGGGGGGGGGGGGGGGGGGGGGGGGGGGGGGGGGGGGGGGGGGGGGGGGGGGGGGGGGGGGGGGGGGGGGGGGGGGGGGGGGGGGGGGGGGGGGGGGGGGGGGGGGGGGGGGGGGGGGGGGGGGGGGGGGGGGGGGGGGGGGGGGGGGGGGGGGGGGGGGGGGGGGGGGGGGGGGGGGGGGGGGGGGGGGGGGGGGGGGGGGGGGGGGGGGGGGGGGGGGGGGGGGGGGGGGGGGGGGGGGGGGGGGGGGGGGGGGGGGGGGGGGGGGGGGGGGGGGGGGGGGGGGGGGGGGGGGGGGGGGGGGGGGGGGGGGGGGGGGGGGGGGGGGGGGGGGGGGGGGGGGGGGGGGGGGGGGGGGGGGGGGGGGGGGGGGGGGGGGGGGGGGGGGGGGGGGGGGGGGGGGGGGGGGGGGGGGGGGGGGGGGGGGGGGGGGGGGGGGGGGGGGGGGGGGGGGGGGGGGGGGGGGGGGGGGGGGGGGGGGGGGGGGGGGGGGGGGGGGGGGGGGGGGGGGGGGGGGGGGGGGGGGGGGGGGGGGGGGGGGGGGGGGGGGGGGGGGGGGGGGGGGGGGGGGGGGGGGGGGGGGGGGGGGGGGGGGGGGGGGGGGGGGGGGGGGGGGGGGGGGGGGGGGGGGGGGGGGGGGGGGGGGGGGGGGGGGGGGGGGGGGGGGGGGGGGGGGGGGGGGGGGGGGGGGGGGGGGGGGGGGGGGGGGGGGGGGGGGGGGGGGGGGGGGGGGGGGGGGGGGGGGGGGGGGGGGGGGGGGGGGGGGGGGGGGGGGGGGGGGGGGGGGGGGGGGGGGGGGGGGGGGGGGGGGGGGGGGGGGGGGGGGGGGGGGGGGGGGGGGGGGGGGGGGGGGGGGGGGGGGGGGGGGGGGGGGGGGGGGGGGGGGGGGGGGGGGGGGGGGGGGGGGGGGGGGGGGGGGGGGGGGGGGGGGGGGGGGGGGGGGGGGGGGGGGGGGGGGGGGGGGGGGGGGGGGGGGGGGGGGGGGGGGGGGGGGGGGGGGGGGGGGGGGGGGGGGGGGGGGGGGGGGGGGGGGGGGGGGGGGGGGGGGGGGGGGGGGGGGGGGGGGGGGGGGGGGGGGGGGGGGGGGGGGGGGGGGGGGGGGGGGGGGGGGGGGGGGGGGGGGGGGGGGGGGGGGGGGGGGGGGGGGGGGGGGGGGGGGGGGGGGGGGGGGGGGGGGGGGGGGGGGGGGGGGGGGGGGGGGGGGGGGGGGGGGGGGGGGGGGGGGGGGGGGGGGGGGGGGGGGGGGGGGGGGGGGGGGGGGGGGGGGGGGGGGGGGGGGGGGGGGGGGGGGGGGGGGGGGGGGGGGGGGGGGGGGGGGGGGGGGGGGGGGGGGGGGGGGGGGGGGGGGGGGGGGGGGGGGGGGGGGGGGGGGGGGGGGGGGGGGGGGGGGGGGGGGGGGGGGGGGGGGGGGGGGGGGGGGGGGGGGGGGGGGGGGGGGGGGGGGGGGGGGGGGGGGGGGGGGGGGGGGGGGGGGGGGGGGGGGGGGGGGGGGGGGGGGGGGGGGGGGGGGGGGGGGGGGGGGGGGGGGGGGGGGGGGGGGGGGGGGGGGGGGGGGGGGGGGGGGGGGGGGGGGGGGGGGGGGGGGGGGGGGGGGGGGGGGGGGGGGGGGGGGGGGGGGGGGGGGGGGGGGGGGGGGGGGGGGGGGGGGGGGGGGGGGGGGGGGGGGGGGGGGGGGGGGGGGGGGGGGGGGGGGGGGGGGGGGGGGGGGGGGGGGGGGGGGGGGGGGGGGGGGGGGGGGGGGGGGGGGGGGGGGGGGGGGGGGGGGGGGGGGGGGGGGGGGGGGGGGGGGGGGGGGGGGGGGGGGGGGGGGGGGGGGGGGGGGGGGGGGGGGGGGGGGGGGGGGGGGGGGGGGGGGGGGGGGGGGGGGGGGGGGGGGGGGGGGGGGGGGGGGGGGGGGGGGGGGGGGGGGGGGGGGGGGGGGGGGGGGGGGGGGGGGGGGGGGGGGGGGGGGGGGGGGGGGGGGGGGGGGGGGGGGGGGGGGGGGGGGGGGGGGGGGGGGGGGGGGGGGGGGGGGGGGGGGGGGGGGGGGGGGGGGGGGGGGGGGGGGGGGGGGGGGGGGGGGGGGGGGGGGGGGGGGGGGGGGGGGGGGGGGGGGGGGGGGGGGGGGGGGGGGGGGGGGGGGGGGGGGGGGGGGGGGGGGGGGGGGGGGGGGGGGGGGGGGGGGGGGGGGGGGGGGGGGGGGGGGGGGGGGGGGGGGGGGGGGGGGGGGGGGGGGGGGGGGGGGGGGGGGGGGGGGGGGGGGGGGGGGGGGGGGGGGGGGGGGGGGGGGGGGGGGGGGGGGGGGGGGGGGGGGGGGGGGGGGGGGGGGGGGGGGGGGGGGGGGGGGGGGGGGGGGGGGGGGGGGGGGGGGGGGGGGGGGGGGGGGGGGGGGGGGGGGGGGGGGGGGGGGGGGGGGGGGGGGGGGGGGGGGGGGGGGGGGGGGGGGGGGGGGGGGGGGGGGGGGGGGGGGGGGGGGGGGGGGGGGGGGGGGGGGGGGGGGGGGGGGGGGGGGGGGGGGGGGGGGGGGGGGGGGGGGGGGGGGGGGGGGGGGGGGGGGGGGGGGGGGGGGGGGGGGGGGGGGGGGGGGGGGGGGGGGGGGGGGGGGGGGGGGGGGGGGGGGGGGGGGGGGGGGGGGGGGGGGGGGGGGGGGGGGGGGGGGGGGGGGGGGGGGGGGGGGGGGGGGGGGGGGGGGGGGGGGGGGGGGGGGGGGGGGGGGGGGGGGGGGGGGGGGGGGGGGGGGGGGGGGGGGGGGGGGGGGGGGGGGGGGGGGGGGGGGGGGGGGGGGGGGGGGGGGGGGGGGGGGGGGGGGGGGGGGGGGGGGGGGGGGGGGGGGGGGGGGGGGGGGGGGGGGGGGGGGGGGGGGGGGGGGGGGGGGGGGGGGGGGGGGGGGGGGGGGGGGGGGGGGGGGGGGGGGGGGGGGGGGGGGGGGGGGGGGGGGGGGGGGGGGGGGGGGGGGGGGGGGGGGGGGGGGGGGGGGGGGGGGGGGGGGGGGGGGGGGGGGGGGGGGGGGGGGGGGGGGGGGGGGGGGGGGGGGGGGGGGGGGGGGGGGGGGGGGGGGGGGGGGGGGGGGGGGGGGGGGGGGGGGGGGGGGGGGGGGGGGGGGGGGGGGGGGGGGGGGGGGGGGGGGGGGGGGGGGGGGGGGGGGGGGGGGGGGGGGGGGGGGGGGGGGGGGGGGGGGGGGGGGGGGGGGGGGGGGGGGGGGGGGGGGGGGGGGGGGGGGGGGGGGGGGGGGGGGGGGGGGGGGGGGGGGGGGGGGGGGGGGGGGGGGGGGGGGGGGGGGGGGGGGGGGGGGGGGGGGGGGGGGGGGGGGGGGGGGGGGGGGGGGGGGGGGGGGGGGGGGGGGGGGGGGGGGGGGGGGGGGGGGGGGGGGGGGGGGGGGGGGGGGGGGGGGGGGGGGGGGGGGGGGGGGGGGGGGGGGGGGGGGGGGGGGGGGGGGGGGGGGGGGGGGGGGGGGGGGGGGGGGGGGGGGGGGGGGGGGGGGGGGGGGGGGGGGGGGGGGGGGGGGGGGGGGGGGGGGGGGGGGGGGGGGGGGGGGGGGGGGGGGGGGGGGGGGGGGGGGGGGGGGGGGGGGGGGGGGGGGGGGGGGGGGGGGGGGGGGGGGGGGGGGGGGGGGGGGGGGGGGGGGGGGGGGGGGGGGGGGGGGGGGGGGGGGGGGGGGGGGGGGGGGGGGGGGGGGGGGGGGGGGGGGGGGGGGGGGGGGGGGGGGGGGGGGGGGGGGGGGGGGGGGGGGGGGGGGGGGGGGGGGGGGGGGGGGGGGGGGGGGGGGGGGGGGGGGGGGGGGGGGGGGGGGGGGGGGGGGGGGGGGGGGGGGGGGGGGGGGGGGGGGGGGGGGGGGGGGGGGGGGGGGGGGGGGGGGGGGGGGGGGGGGGGGGGGGGGGGGGGGGGGGGGGGGGGGGGGGGGGGGGGGGGGGGGGGGGGGGGGGGGGGGGGGGGGGGGGGGGGGGGGGGGGGGGGGGGGGGGGGGGGGGGGGGGGGGGGGGGGGGGGGGGGGGGGGGGGGGGGGGGGGGGGGGGGGGGGGGGGGGGGGGGGGGGGGGGGGGGGGGGGGGGGGGGGGGGGGGGGGGGGGGGGGGGGGGGGGGGGGGGGGGGGGGGGGGGGGGGGGGGGGGGGGGGGGGGGGGGGGGGGGGGGGGGGGGGGGGGGGGGGGGGGGGGGGGGGGGGGGGGGGGGGGGGGGGGGGGGGGGGGGGGGGGGGGGGGGGGGGGGGGGGGGGGGGGGGGGGGGGGGGGGGGGGGGGGGGGGGGGGGGGGGGGGGGGGGGGGGGGGGGGGGGGGGGGGGGGGGGGGGGGGGGGGGGGGGGGGGGGGGGGGGGGGGGGGGGGGGGGGGGGGGGGGGGGGGGGGGGGGGGGGGGGGGGGGGGGGGGGGGGGGGGGGGGGGGGGGGGGGGGGGGGGGGGGGGGGGGGGGGGGGGGGGGGGGGGGGGGGGGGGGGGGGGGGGGGGGGGGGGGGGGGGGGGGGGGGGGGGGGGGGGGGGGGGGGGGGGGGGGGGGGGGGGGGGGGGGGGGGGGGGGGGGGGGGGGGGGGGGGGGGGGGGGGGGGGGGGGGGGGGGGGGGGGGGGGGGGGGGGGGGGGGGGGGGGGGGGGGGGGGGGGGGGGGGGGGGGGGGGGGGGGGGGGGGGGGGGGGGGGGGGGGGGGGGGGGGGGGGGGGGGGGGGGGGGGGGGGGGGGGGGGGGGGGGGGGGGGGGGGGGGGGGGGGGGGGGGGGGGGGGGGGGGGGGGGGGGGGGGGGGGGGGGGGGGGGGGGGGGGGGGGGGGGGGGGGGGGGGGGGGGGGGGGGGGGGGGGGGGGGGGGGGGGGGGGGGGGGGGGGGGGGGGGGGGGGGGGGGGGGGGGGGGGGGGGGGGGGGGGGGGGGGGGGGGGGGGGGGGGGGGGGGGGGGGGGGGGGGGGGGGGGGGGGGGGGGGGGGGGGGGGGGGGGGGGGGGGGGGGGGGGGGGGGGGGGGGGGGGGGGGGGGGGGGGGGGGGGGGGGGGGGGGGGGGGGGGGGGGGGGGGGGGGGGGGGGGGGGGGGGGGGGGGGGGGGGGGGGGGGGGGGGGGGGGGGGGGGGGGGGGGGGGGGGGGGGGGGGGGGGGGGGGGGGGGGGGGGGGGGGGGGGGGGGGGGGGGGGGGGGGGGGGGGGGGGGGGGGGGGGGGGGGGGGGGGGGGGGGGGGGGGGGGGGGGGGGGGGGGGGGGGGGGGGGGGGGGGGGGGGGGGGGGGGGGGGGGGGGGGGGGGGGGGGGGGGGGGGGGGGGGGGGGGGGGGGGGGGGGGGGGGGGGGGGGGGGGGGGGGGGGGGGGGGGGGGGGGGGGGGGGGGGGGGGGGGGGGGGGGGGGGGGGGGGGGGGGGGGGGGGGGGGGGGGGGGGGGGGGGGGGGGGGGGGGGGGGGGGGGGGGGGGGGGGGGGGGGGGGGGGGGGGGGGGGGGGGGGGGGGGGGGGGGGGGGGGGGGGGGGGGGGGGGGGGGGGGGGGGGGGGGGGGGGGGGGGGGGGGGGGGGGGGGGGGGGGGGGGGGGGGGGGGGGGGGGGGGGGGGGGGGGGGGGGGGGGGGGGGGGGGGGGGGGGGGGGGGGGGGGGGGGGGGGGGGGGGGGGGGGGGGGGGGGGGGGGGGGGGGGGGGGGGGGGGGGGGGGGGGGGGGGGGGGGGGGGGGGGGGGGGGGGGGGGGGGGGGGGGGGGGGGGGGGGGGGGGGGGGGGGGGGGGGGGGGGGGGGGGGGGGGGGGGGGGGGGGGGGGGGGGGGGGGGGGGGGGGGGGGGGGGGGGGGGGGGGGGGGGGGGGGGGGGGGGGGGGGGGGGGGGGGGGGGGGGGGGGGGGGGGGGGGGGGGGGGGGGGGGGGGGGGGGGGGGGGGGGGGGGGGGGGGGGGGGGGGGGGGGGGGGGGGGGGGGGGGGGGGGGGGGGGGGGGGGGGGGGGGGGGGGGGGGGGGGGGGGGGGGGGGGGGGGGGGGGGGGGGGGGGGGGGGGGGGGGGGGGGGGGGGGGGGGGGGGGGGGGGGGGGGGGGGGGGGGGGGGGGGGGGGGGGGGGGGGGGGGGGGGGGGGGGGGGGGGGGGGGGGGGGGGGGGGGGGGGGGGGGGGGGGGGGGGGGGGGGGGGGGGGGGGGGGGGGGGGGGGGGGGGGGGGGGGGGGGGGGGGGGGGGGGGGGGGGGGGGGGGGGGGGGGGGGGGGGGGGGGGGGGGGGGGGGGGGGGGGGGGGGGGGGGGGGGGGGGGGGGGGGGGGGGGGGGGGGGGGGGGGGGGGGGGGGGGGGGGGGGGGGGGGGGGGGGGGGGGGGGGGGGGGGGGGGGGGGGGGGGGGGGGGGGGGGGGGGGGGGGGGGGGGGGGGGGGGGGGGGGGGGGGGGGGGGGGGGGGGGGGGGGGGGGGGGGGGGGGGGGGGGGGGGGGGGGGGGGGGGGGGGGGGGGGGGGGGGGGGGGGGGGGGGGGGGGGGGGGGGGGGGGGGGGGGGGGGGGGGGGGGGGGGGGGGGGGGGGGGGGGGGGGGGGGGGGGGGGGGGGGGGGGGGGGGGGGGGGGGGGGGGGGGGGGGGGGGGGGGGGGGGGGGGGGGGGGGGGGGGGGGGGGGGGGGGGGGGGGGGGGGGGGGGGGGGGGGGGGGGGGGGGGGGGGGGGGGGGGGGGGGGGGGGGGGGGGGGGGGGGGGGGGGGGGGGGGGGGGGGGGGGGGGGGGGGGGGGGGGGGGGGGGGGGGGGGGGGGGGGGGGGGGGGGGGGGGGGGGGGGGGGGGGGGGGGGGGGGGGGGGGGGGGGGGGGGGGGGGGGGGGGGGGGGGGGGGGGGGGGGGGGGGGGGGGGGGGGGGGGGGGGGGGGGGGGGGGGGGGGGGGGGGGGGGGGGGGGGGGGGGGGGGGGGGGGGGGGGGGGGGGGGGGGGGGGGGGGGGGGGGGGGGGGGGGGGGGGGGGGGGGGGGGGGGGGGGGGGGGGGGGGGGGGGGGGGGGGGGGGGGGGGGGGGGGGGGGGGGGGGGGGGGGGGGGGGGGGGGGGGGGGGGGGGGGGGGGGGGGGGGGGGGGGGGGGGGGGGGGGGGGGGGGGGGGGGGGGGGGGGGGGGGGGGGGGGGGGGGGGGGGGGGGGGGGGGGGGGGGGGGGGGGGGGGGGGGGGGGGGGGGGGGGGGGGGGGGGGGGGGGGGGGGGGGGGGGGGGGGGGGGGGGGGGGGGGGGGGGGGGGGGGGGGGGGGGGGGGGGGGGGGGGGGGGGGGGGGGGGGGGGGGGGGGGGGGGGGGGGGGGGGGGGGGGGGGGGGGGGGGGGGGGGGGGGGGGGGGGGGGGGGGGGGGGGGGGGGGGGGGGGGGGGGGGGGGGGGGGGGGGGGGGGGGGGGGGGGGGGGGGGGGGGGGGGGGGGGGGGGGGGGGGGGGGGGGGGGGGGGGGGGGGGGGGGGGGGGGGGGGGGGGGGGGGGGGGGGGGGGGGGGGGGGGGGGGGGGGGGGGGGGGGGGGGGGGGGGGGGGGGGGGGGGGGGGGGGGGGGGGGGGGGGGGGGGGGGGGGGGGGGGGGGGGGGGGGGGGGGGGGGGGGGGGGGGGGGGGGGGGGGGGGGGGGGGGGGGGGGGGGGGGGGGGGGGGGGGGGGGGGGGGGGGGGGGGGGGGGGGGGGGGGGGGGGGGGGGGGGGGGGGGGGGGGGGGGGGGGGGGGGGGGGGGGGGGGGGGGGGGGGGGGGGGGGGGGGGGGGGGGGGGGGGGGGGGGGGGGGGGGGGGGGGGGGGGGGGGGGGGGGGGGGGGGGGGGGGGGGGGGGGGGGGGGGGGGGGGGGGGGGGGGGGGGGGGGGGGGGGGGGGGGGGGGGGGGGGGGGGGGGGGGGGGGGGGGGGGGGGGGGGGGGGGGGGGGGGGGGGGGGGGGGGGGGGGGGGGGGGGGGGGGGGGGGGGGGGGGGGGGGGGGGGGGGGGGGGGGGGGGGGGGGGGGGGGGGGGGGGGGGGGGGGGGGGGGGGGGGGGGGGGGGGGGGGGGGGGGGGGGGGGGGGGGGGGGGGGGGGGGGGGGGGGGGGGGGGGGGGGGGGGGGGGGGGGGGGGGGGGGGGGGGGGGGGGGGGGGGGGGGGGGGGGGGGGGGGGGGGGGGGGGGGGGGGGGGGGGGGGGGGGGGGGGGGGGGGGGGGGGGGGGGGGGGGGGGGGGGGGGGGGGGGGGGGGGGGGGGGGGGGGGGGGGGGGGGGGGGGGGGGGGGGGGGGGGGGGGGGGGGGGGGGGGGGGGGGGGGGGGGGGGGGGGGGGGGGGGGGGGGGGGGGGGGGGGGGGGGGGGGGGGGGGGGGGGGGGGGGGGGGGGGGGGGGGGGGGGGGGGGGGGGGGGGGGGGGGGGGGGGGGGGGGGGGGGGGGGGGGGGGGGGGGGGGGGGGGGGGGGGGGGGGGGGGGGGGGGGGGGGGGGGGGGGGGGGGGGGGGGGGGGGGGGGGGGGGGGGGGGGGGGGGGGGGGGGGGGGGGGGGGGGGGGGGGGGGGGGGGGGGGGGGGGGGGGGGGGGGGGGGGGGGGGGGGGGGGGGGGGGGGGGGGGGGGGGGGGGGGGGGGGGGGGGGGGGGGGGGGGGGGGGGGGGGGGGGGGGGGGGGGGGGGGGGGGGGGGGGGGGGGGGGGGGGGGGGGGGGGGGGGGGGGGGGGGGGGGGGGGGGGGGGGGGGGGGGGGGGGGGGGGGGGGGGGGGGGGGGGGGGGGGGGGGGGGGGGGGGGGGGGGGGGGGGGGGGGGGGGGGGGGGGGGGGGGGGGGGGGGGGGGGGGGGGGGGGGGGGGGGGGGGGGGGGGGGGGGGGGGGGGGGGGGGGGGGGGGGGGGGGGGGGGGGGGGGGGGGGGGGGGGGGGGGGGGGGGGGGGGGGGGGGGGGGGGGGGGGGGGGGGGGGGGGGGGGGGGGGGGGGGGGGGGGGGGGGGGGGGGGGGGGGGGGGGGGGGGGGGGGGGGGGGGGGGGGGGGGGGGGGGGGGGGGGGGGGGGGGGGGGGGGGGGGGGGGGGGGGGGGGGGGGGGGGGGGGGGGGGGGGGGGGGGGGGGGGGGGGGGGGGGGGGGGGGGGGGGGGGGGGGGGGGGGGGGGGGGGGGGGGGGGGGGGGGGGGGGGGGGGGGGGGGGGGGGGGGGGGGGGGGGGGGGGGGGGGGGGGGGGGGGGGGGGGGGGGGGGGGGGGGGGGGGGGGGGGGGGGGGGGGGGGGGGGGGGGGGGGGGGGGGGGGGGGGGGGGGGGGGGGGGGGGGGGGGGGGGGGGGGGGGGGGGGGGGGGGGGGGGGGGGGGGGGGGGGGGGGGGGGGGGGGGGGGGGGGGGGGGGGGGGGGGGGGGGGGGGGGGGGGGGGGGGGGGGGGGGGGGGGGGGGGGGGGGGGGGGGGGGGGGGGGGGGGGGGGGGGGGGGGGGGGGGGGGGGGGGGGGGGGGGGGGGGGGGGGGGGGGGGGGGGGGGGGGGGGGGGGGGGGGGGGGGGGGGGGGGGGGGGGGGGGGGGGGGGGGGGGGGGGGGGGGGGGGGGGGGGGGGGGGGGGGGGGGGGGGGGGGGGGGGGGGGGGGGGGGGGGGGGGGGGGGGGGGGGGGGGGGGGGGGGGGGGGGGGGGGGGGGGGGGGGGGGGGGGGGGGGGGGGGGGGGGGGGGGGGGGGGGGGGGGGGGGGGGGGGGGGGGGGGGGGGGGGGGGGGGGGGGGGGGGGGGGGGGGGGGGGGGGGGGGGGGGGGGGGGGGGGGGGGGGGGGGGGGGGGGGGGGGGGGGGGGGGGGGGGGGGGGGGGGGGGGGGGGGGGGGGGGGGGGGGGGGGGGGGGGGGGGGGGGGGGGGGGGGGGGGGGGGGGGGGGGGGGGGGGGGGGGGGGGGGGGGGGGGGGGGGGGGGGGGGGGGGGGGGGGGGGGGGGGGGGGGGGGGGGGGGGGGGGGGGGGGGGGGGGGGGGGGGGGGGGGGGGGGGGGGGGGGGGGGGGGGGGGGGGGGGGGGGGGGGGGGGGGGGGGGGGGGGGGGGGGGGGGGGGGGGGGGGGGGGGGGGGGGGGGGGGGGGGGGGGGGGGGGGGGGGGGGGGGGGGGGGGGGGGGGGGGGGGGGGGGGGGGGGGGGGGGGGGGGGGGGGGGGGGGGGGGGGGGGGGGGGGGGGGGGGGGGGGGGGGGGGGGGGGGGGGGGGGGGGGGGGGGGGGGGGGGGGGGGGGGGGGGGGGGGGGGGGGGGGGGGGGGGGGGGGGGGGGGGGGGGGGGGGGGGGGGGGGGGGGGGGGGGGGGGGGGGGGGGGGGGGGGGGGGGGGGGGGGGGGGGGGGGGGGGGGGGGGGGGGGGGGGGGGGGGGGGGGGGGGGGGGGGGGGGGGGGGGGGGGGGGGGGGGGGGGGGGGGGGGGGGGGGGGGGGGGGGGGGGGGGGGGGGGGGGGGGGGGGGGGGGGGGGGGGGGGGGGGGGGGGGGGGGGGGGGGGGGGGGGGGGGGGGGGGGGGGGGGGGGGGGGGGGGGGGGGGGGGGGGGGGGGGGGGGGGGGGGGGGGGGGGGGGGGGGGGGGGGGGGGGGGGGGGGGGGGGGGGGGGGGGGGGGGGGGGGGGGGGGGGGGGGGGGGGGGGGGGGGGGGGGGGGGGGGGGGGGGGGGGGGGGGGGGGGGGGGGGGGGGGGGGGGGGGGGGGGGGGGGGGGGGGGGGGGGGGGGGGGGGGGGGGGGGGGGGGGGGGGGGGGGGGGGGGGGGGGGGGGGGGGGGGGGGGGGGGGGGGGGGGGGGGGGGGGGGGGGGGGGGGGGGGGGGGGGGGGGGGGGGGGGGGGGGGGGGGGGGGGGGGGGGGGGGGGGGGGGGGGGGGGGGGGGGGGGGGGGGGGGGGGGGGGGGGGGGGGGGGGGGGGGGGGGGGGGGGGGGGGGGGGGGGGGGGGGGGGGGGGGGGGGGGGGGGGGGGGGGGGGGGGGGGGGGGGGGGGGGGGGGGGGGGGGGGGGGGGGGGGGGGGGGGGGGGGGGGGGGGGGGGGGGGGGGGGGGGGGGGGGGGGGGGGGGGGGGGGGGGGGGGGGGGGGGGGGGGGGGGGGGGGGGGGGGGGGGGGGGGGGGGGGGGGGGGGGGGGGGGGGGGGGGGGGGGGGGGGGGGGGGGGGGGGGGGGGGGGGGGGGGGGGGGGGGGGGGGGGGGGGGGGGGGGGGGGGGGGGGGGGGGGGGGGGGGGGGGGGGGGGGGGGGGGGGGGGGGGGGGGGGGGGGGGGGGGGGGGGGGGGGGGGGGGGGGGGGGGGGGGGGGGGGGGGGGGGGGGGGGGGGGGGGGGGGGGGGGGGGGGGGGGGGGGGGGGGGGGGGGGGGGGGGGGGGGGGGGGGGGGGGGGGGGGGGGGGGGGGGGGGGGGGGGGGGGGGGGGGGGGGGGGGGGGGGGGGGGGGGGGGGGGGGGGGGGGGGGGGGGGGGGGGGGGGGGGGGGGGGGGGGGGGGGGGGGGGGGGGGGGGGGGGGGGGGGGGGGGGGGGGGGGGGGGGGGGGGGGGGGGGGGGGGGGGGGGGGGGGGGGGGGGGGGGGGGGGGGGGGGGGGGGGGGGGGGGGGGGGGGGGGGGGGGGGGGGGGGGGGGGGGGGGGGGGGGGGGGGGGGGGGGGGGGGGGGGGGGGGGGGGGGGGGGGGGGGGGGGGGGGGGGGGGGGGGGGGGGGGGGGGGGGGGGGGGGGGGGGGGGGGGGGGGGGGGGGGGGGGGGGGGGGGGGGGGGGGGGGGGGGGGGGGGGGGGGGGGGGGGGGGGGGGGGGGGGGGGGGGGGGGGGGGGGGGGGGGGGGGGGGGGGGGGGGGGGGGGGGGGGGGGGGGGGGGGGGGGGGGGGGGGGGGGGGGGGGGGGGGGGGGGGGGGGGGGGGGGGGGGGGGGGGGGGGGGGGGGGGGGGGGGGGGGGGGGGGGGGGGGGGGGGGGGGGGGGGGGGGGGGGGGGGGGGGGGGGGGGGGGGGGGGGGGGGGGGGGGGGGGGGGGGGGGGGGGGGGGGGGGGGGGGGGGGGGGGGGGGGGGGGGGGGGGGGGGGGGGGGGGGGGGGGGGGGGGGGGGGGGGGGGGGGGGGGGGGGGGGGGGGGGGGGGGGGGGGGGGGGGGGGGGGGGGGGGGGGGGGGGGGGGGGGGGGGGGGGGGGGGGGGGGGGGGGGGGGGGGGGGGGGGGGGGGGGGGGGGGGGGGGGGGGGGGGGGGGGGGGGGGGGGGGGGGGGGGGGGGGGGGGGGGGGGGGGGGGGGGGGGGGGGGGGGGGGGGGGGGGGGGGGGGGGGGGGGGGGGGGGGGGGGGGGGGGGGGGGGGGGGGGGGGGGGGGGGGGGGGGGGGGGGGGGGGGGGGGGGGGGGGGGGGGGGGGGGGGGGGGGGGGGGGGGGGGGGGGGGGGGGGGGGGGGGGGGGGGGGGGGGGGGGGGGGGGGGGGGGGGGGGGGGGGGGGGGGGGGGGGGGGGGGGGGGGGGGGGGGGGGGGGGGGGGGGGGGGGGGGGGGGGGGGGGGGGGGGGGGGGGGGGGGGGGGGGGGGGGGGGGGGGGGGGGGGGGGGGGGGGGGGGGGGGGGGGGGGGGGGGGGGGGGGGGGGGGGGGGGGGGGGGGGGGGGGGGGGGGGGGGGGGGGGGGGGGGGGGGGGGGGGGGGGGGGGGGGGGGGGGGGGGGGGGGGGGGGGGGGGGGGGGGGGGGGGGGGGGGGGGGGGGGGGGGGGGGGGGGGGGGGGGGGGGGGGGGGGGGGGGGGGGGGGGGGGGGGGGGGGGGGGGGGGGGGGGGGGGGGGGGGGGGGGGGGGGGGGGGGGGGGGGGGGGGGGGGGGGGGGGGGGGGGGGGGGGGGGGGGGGGGGGGGGGGGGGGGGGGGGGGGGGGGGGGGGGGGGGGGGGGGGGGGGGGGGGGGGGGGGGGGGGGGGGGGGGGGGGGGGGGGGGGGGGGGGGGGGGGGGGGGGGGGGGGGGGGGGGGGGGGGGGGGGGGGGGGGGGGGGGGGGGGGGGGGGGGGGGGGGGGGGGGGGGGGGGGGGGGGGGGGGGGGGGGGGGGGGGGGGGGGGGGGGGGGGGGGGGGGGGGGGGGGGGGGGGGGGGGGGGGGGGGGGGGGGGGGGGGGGGGGGGGGGGGGGGGGGGGGGGGGGGGGGGGGGGGGGGGGGGGGGGGGGGGGGGGGGGGGGGGGGGGGGGGGGGGGGGGGGGGGGGGGGGGGGGGGGGGGGGGGGGGGGGGGGGGGGGGGGGGGGGGGGGGGGGGGGGGGGGGGGGGGGGGGGGGGGGGGGGGGGGGGGGGGGGGGGGGGGGGGGGGGGGGGGGGGGGGGGGGGGGGGGGGGGGGGGGGGGGGGGGGGGGGGGGGGGGGGGGGGGGGGGGGGGGGGGGGGGGGGGGGGGGGGGGGGGGGGGGGGGGGGGGGGGGGGGGGGGGGGGGGGGGGGGGGGGGGGGGGGGGGGGGGGGGGGGGGGGGGGGGGGGGGGGGGGGGGGGGGGGGGGGGGGGGGGGGGGGGGGGGGGGGGGGGGGGGGGGGGGGGGGGGGGGGGGGGGGGGGGGGGGGGGGGGGGGGGGGGGGGGGGGGGGGGGGGGGGGGGGGGGGGGGGGGGGGGGGGGGGGGGGGGGGGGGGGGGGGGGGGGGGGGGGGGGGGGGGGGGGGGGGGGGGGGGGGGGGGGGGGGGGGGGGGGGGGGGGGGGGGGGGGGGGGGGGGGGGGGGGGGGGGGGGGGGGGGGGGGGGGGGGGGGGGGGGGGGGGGGGGGGGGGGGGGGGGGGGGGGGGGGGGGGGGGGGGGGGGGGGGGGGGGGGGGGGGGGGGGGGGGGGGGGGGGGGGGGGGGGGGGGGGGGGGGGGGGGGGGGGGGGGGGGGGGGGGGGGGGGGGGGGGGGGGGGGGGGGGGGGGGGGGGGGGGGGGGGGGGGGGGGGGGGGGGGGGGGGGGGGGGGGGGGGGGGGGGGGGGGGGGGGGGGGGGGGGGGGGGGGGGGGGGGGGGGGGGGGGGGGGGGGGGGGGGGGGGGGGGGGGGGGGGGGGGGGGGGGGGGGGGGGGGGGGGGGGGGGGGGGGGGGGGGGGGGGGGGGGGGGGGGGGGGGGGGGGGGGGGGGGGGGGGGGGGGGGGGGGGGGGGGGGGGGGGGGGGGGGGGGGGGGGGGGGGGGGGGGGGGGGGGGGGGGGGGGGGGGGGGGGGGGGGGGGGGGGGGGGGGGGGGGGGGGGGGGGGGGGGGGGGGGGGGGGGGGGGGGGGGGGGGGGGGGGGGGGGGGGGGGGGGGGGGGGGGGGGGGGGGGGGGGGGGGGGGGGGGGGGGGGGGGGGGGGGGGGGGGGGGGGGGGGGGGGGGGGGGGGGGGGGGGGGGGGGGGGGGGGGGGGGGGGGGGGGGGGGGGGGGGGGGGGGGGGGGGGGGGGGGGGGGGGGGGGGGGGGGGGGGGGGGGGGGGGGGGGGGGGGGGGGGGGGGGGGGGGGGGGGGGGGGGGGGGGGGGGGGGGGGGGGGGGGGGGGGGGGGGGGGGGGGGGGGGGGGGGGGGGGGGGGGGGGGGGGGGGGGGGGGGGGGGGGGGGGGGGGGGGGGGGGGGGGGGGGGGGGGGGGGGGGGGGGGGGGGGGGGGGGGGGGGGGGGGGGGGGGGGGGGGGGGGGGGGGGGGGGGGGGGGGGGGGGGGGGGGGGGGGGGGGGGGGGGGGGGGGGGGGGGGGGGGGGGGGGGGGGGGGGGGGGGGGGGGGGGGGGGGGGGGGGGGGGGGGGGGGGGGGGGGGGGGGGGGGGGGGGGGGGGGGGGGGGGGGGGGGGGGGGGGGGGGGGGGGGGGGGGGGGGGGGGGGGGGGGGGGGGGGGGGGGGGGGGGGGGGGGGGGGGGGGGGGGGGGGGGGGGGGGGGGGGGGGGGGGGGGGGGGGGGGGGGGGGGGGGGGGGGGGGGGGGGGGGGGGGGGGGGGGGGGGGGGGGGGGGGGGGGGGGGGGGGGGGGGGGGGGGGGGGGGGGGGGGGGGGGGGGGGGGGGGGGGGGGGGGGGGGGGGGGGGGGGGGGGGGGGGGGGGGGGGGGGGGGGGGGGGGGGGGGGGGGGGGGGGGGGGGGGGGGGGGGGGGGGGGGGGGGGGGGGGGGGGGGGGGGGGGGGGGGGGGGGGGGGGGGGGGGGGGGGGGGGGGGGGGGGGGGGGGGGGGGGGGGGGGGGGGGGGGGGGGGGGGGGGGGGGGGGGGGGGGGGGGGGGGGGGGGGGGGGGGGGGGGGGGGGGGGGGGGGGGGGGGGGGGGGGGGGGGGGGGGGGGGGGGGGGGGGGGGGGGGGGGGGGGGGGGGGGGGGGGGGGGGGGGGGGGGGGGGGGGGGGGGGGGGGGGGGGGGGGGGGGGGGGGGGGGGGGGGGGGGGGGGGGGGGGGGGGGGGGGGGGGGGGGGGGGGGGGGGGGGGGGGGGGGGGGGGGGGGGGGGGGGGGGGGGGGGGGGGGGGGGGGGGGGGGGGGGGGGGGGGGGGGGGGGGGGGGGGGGGGGGGGGGGGGGGGGGGGGGGGGGGGGGGGGGGGGGGGGGGGGGGGGGGGGGGGGGGGGGGGGGGGGGGGGGGGGGGGGGGGGGGGGGGGGGGGGGGGGGGGGGGGGGGGGGGGGGGGGGGGGGGGGGGGGGGGGGGGGGGGGGGGGGGGGGGGGGGGGGGGGGGGGGGGGGGGGGGGGGGGGGGGGGGGGGGGGGGGGGGGGGGGGGGGGGGGGGGGGGGGGGGGGGGGGGGGGGGGGGGGGGGGGGGGGGGGGGGGGGGGGGGGGGGGGGGGGGGGGGGGGGGGGGGGGGGGGGGGGGGGGGGGGGGGGGGGGGGGGGGGGGGGGGGGGGGGGGGGGGGGGGGGGGGGGGGGGGGGGGGGGGGGGGGGGGGGGGGGGGGGGGGGGGGGGGGGGGGGGGGGGGGGGGGGGGGGGGGGGGGGGGGGGGGGGGGGGGGGGGGGGGGGGGGGGGGGGGGGGGGGGGGGGGGGGGGGGGGGGGGGGGGGGGGGGGGGGGGGGGGGGGGGGGGGGGGGGGGGGGGGGGGGGGGGGGGGGGGGGGGGGGGGGGGGGGGGGGGGGGGGGGGGGGGGGGGGGGGGGGGGGGGGGGGGGGGGGGGGGGGGGGGGGGGGGGGGGGGGGGGGGGGGGGGGGGGGGGGGGGGGGGGGGGGGGGGGGGGGGGGGGGGGGGGGGGGGGGGGGGGGGGGGGGGGGGGGGGGGGGGGGGGGGGGGGGGGGGGGGGGGGGGGGGGGGGGGGGGGGGGGGGGGGGGGGGGGGGGGGGGGGGGGGGGGGGGGGGGGGGGGGGGGGGGGGGGGGGGGGGGGGGGGGGGGGGGGGGGGGGGGGGGGGGGGGGGGGGGGGGGGGGGGGGGGGGGGGGGGGGGGGGGGGGGGGGGGGGGGGGGGGGGGGGGGGGGGGGGGGGGGGGGGGGGGGGGGGGGGGGGGGGGGGGGGGGGGGGGGGGGGGGGGGGGGGGGGGGGGGGGGGGGGGGGGGGGGGGGGGGGGGGGGGGGGGGGGGGGGGGGGGGGGGGGGGGGGGGGGGGGGGGGGGGGGGGGGGGGGGGGGGGGGGGGGGGGGGGGGGGGGGGGGGGGGGGGGGGGGGGGGGGGGGGGGGGGGGGGGGGGGGGGGGGGGGGGGGGGGGGGGGGGGGGGGGGGGGGGGGGGGGGGGGGGGGGGGGGGGGGGGGGGGGGGGGGGGGGGGGGGGGGGGGGGGGGGGGGGGGGGGGGGGGGGGGGGGGGGGGGGGGGGGGGGGGGGGGGGGGGGGGGGGGGGGGGGGGGGGGGGGGGGGGGGGGGGGGGGGGGGGGGGGGGGGGGGGGGGGGGGGGGGGGGGGGGGGGGGGGGGGGGGGGGGGGGGGGGGGGGGGGGGGGGGGGGGGGGGGGGGGGGGGGGGGGGGGGGGGGGGGGGGGGGGGGGGGGGGGGGGGGGGGGGGGGGGGGGGGGGGGGGGGGGGGGGGGGGGGGGGGGGGGGGGGGGGGGGGGGGGGGGGGGGGGGGGGGGGGGGGGGGGGGGGGGGGGGGGGGGGGGGGGGGGGGGGGGGGGGGGGGGGGGGGGGGGGGGGGGGGGGGGGGGGGGGGGGGGGGGGGGGGGGGGGGGGGGGGGGGGGGGGGGGGGGGGGGGGGGGGGGGGGGGGGGGGGGGGGGGGGGGGGGGGGGGGGGGGGGGGGGGGGGGGGGGGGGGGGGGGGGGGGGGGGGGGGGGGGGGGGGGGGGGGGGGGGGGGGGGGGGGGGGGGGGGGGGGGGGGGGGGGGGGGGGGGGGGGGGGGGGGGGGGGGGGGGGGGGGGGGGGGGGGGGGGGGGGGGGGGGGGGGGGGGGGGGGGGGGGGGGGGGGGGGGGGGGGGGGGGGGGGGGGGGGGGGGGGGGGGGGGGGGGGGGGGGGGGGGGGGGGGGGGGGGGGGGGGGGGGGGGGGGGGGGGGGGGGGGGGGGGGGGGGGGGGGGGGGGGGGGGGGGGGGGGGGGGGGGGGGGGGGGGGGGGGGGGGGGGGGGGGGGGGGGGGGGGGGGGGGGGGGGGGGGGGGGGGGGGGGGGGGGGGGGGGGGGGGGGGGGGGGGGGGGGGGGGGGGGGGGGGGGGGGGGGGGGGGGGGGGGGGGGGGGGGGGGGGGGGGGGGGGGGGGGGGGGGGGGGGGGGGGGGGGGGGGGGGGGGGGGGGGGGGGGGGGGGGGGGGGGGGGGGGGGGGGGGGGGGGGGGGGGGGGGGGGGGGGGGGGGGGGGGGGGGGGGGGGGGGGGGGGGGGGGGGGGGGGGGGGGGGGGGGGGGGGGGGGGGGGGGGGGGGGGGGGGGGGGGGGGGGGGGGGGGGGGGGGGGGGGGGGGGGGGGGGGGGGGGGGGGGGGGGGGGGGGGGGGGGGGGGGGGGGGGGGGGGGGGGGGGGGGGGGGGGGGGGGGGGGGGGGGGGGGGGGGGGGGGGGGGGGGGGGGGGGGGGGGGGGGGGGGGGGGGGGGGGGGGGGGGGGGGGGGGGGGGGGGGGGGGGGGGGGGGGGGGGGGGGGGGGGGGGGGGGGGGGGGGGGGGGGGGGGGGGGGGGGGGGGGGGGGGGGGGGGGGGGGGGGGGGGGGGGGGGGGGGGGGGGGGGGGGGGGGGGGGGGGGGGGGGGGGGGGGGGGGGGGGGGGGGGGGGGGGGGGGGGGGGGGGGGGGGGGGGGGGGGGGGGGGGGGGGGGGGGGGGGGGGGGGGGGGGGGGGGGGGGGGGGGGGGGGGGGGGGGGGGGGGGGGGGGGGGGGGGGGGGGGGGGGGGGGGGGGGGGGGGGGGGGGGGGGGGGGGGGGGGGGGGGGGGGGGGGGGGGGGGGGGGGGGGGGGGGGGGGGGGGGGGGGGGGGGGGGGGGGGGGGGGGGGGGGGGGGGGGGGGGGGGGGGGGGGGGGGGGGGGGGGGGGGGGGGGGGGGGGGGGGGGGGGGGGGGGGGGGGGGGGGGGGGGGGGGGGGGGGGGGGGGGGGGGGGGGGGGGGGGGGGGGGGGGGGGGGGGGGGGGGGGGGGGGGGGGGGGGGGGGGGGGGGGGGGGGGGGGGGGGGGGGGGGGGGGGGGGGGGGGGGGGGGGGGGGGGGGGGGGGGGGGGGGGGGGGGGGGGGGGGGGGGGGGGGGGGGGGGGGGGGGGGGGGGGGGGGGGGGGGGGGGGGGGGGGGGGGGGGGGGGGGGGGGGGGGGGGGGGGGGGGGGGGGGGGGGGGGGGGGGGGGGGGGGGGGGGGGGGGGGGGGGGGGGGGGGGGGGGGGGGGGGGGGGGGGGGGGGGGGGGGGGGGGGGGGGGGGGGGGGGGGGGGGGGGGGGGGGGGGGGGGGGGGGGGGGGGGGGGGGGGGGGGGGGGGGGGGGGGGGGGGGGGGGGGGGGGGGGGGGGGGGGGGGGGGGGGGGGGGGGGGGGGGGGGGGGGGGGGGGGGGGGGGGGGGGGGGGGGGGGGGGGGGGGGGGGGGGGGGGGGGGGGGGGGGGGGGGGGGGGGGGGGGGGGGGGGGGGGGGGGGGGGGGGGGGGGGGGGGGGGGGGGGGGGGGGGGGGGGGGGGGGGGGGGGGGGGGGGGGGGGGGGGGGGGGGGGGGGGGGGGGGGGGGGGGGGGGGGGGGGGGGGGGGGGGGGGGGGGGGGGGGGGGGGGGGGGGGGGGGGGGGGGGGGGGGGGGGGGGGGGGGGGGGGGGGGGGGGGGGGGGGGGGGGGGGGGGGGGGGGGGGGGGGGGGGGGGGGGGGGGGGGGGGGGGGGGGGGGGGGGGGGGGGGGGGGGGGGGGGGGGGGGGGGGGGGGGGGGGGGGGGGGGGGGGGGGGGGGGGGGGGGGGGGGGGGGGGGGGGGGGGGGGGGGGGGGGGGGGGGGGGGGGGGGGGGGGGGGGGGGGGGGGGGGGGGGGGGGGGGGGGGGGGGGGGGGGGGGGGGGGGGGGGGGGGGGGGGGGGGGGGGGGGGGGGGGGGGGGGGGGGGGGGGGGGGGGGGGGGGGGGGGGGGGGGGGGGGGGGGGGGGGGGGGGGGGGGGGGGGGGGGGGGGGGGGGGGGGGGGGGGGGGGGGGGGGGGGGGGGGGGGGGGGGGGGGGGGGGGGGGGGGGGGGGGGGGGGGGGGGGGGGGGGGGGGGGGGGGGGGGGGGGGGGGGGGGGGGGGGGGGGGGGGGGGGGGGGGGGGGGGGGGGGGGGGGGGGGGGGGGGGGGGGGGGGGGGGGGGGGGGGGGGGGGGGGGGGGGGGGGGGGGGGGGGGGGGGGGGGGGGGGGGGGGGGGGGGGGGGGGGGGGGGGGGGGGGGGGGGGGGGGGGGGGGGGGGGGGGGGGGGGGGGGGGGGGGGGGGGGGGGGGGGGGGGGGGGGGGGGGGGGGGGGGGGGGGGGGGGGGGGGGGGGGGGGGGGGGGGGGGGGGGGGGGGGGGGGGGGGGGGGGGGGGGGGGGGGGGGGGGGGGGGGGGGGGGGGGGGGGGGGGGGGGGGGGGGGGGGGGGGGGGGGGGGGGGGGGGGGGGGGGGGGGGGGGGGGGGGGGGGGGGGGGGGGGGGGGGGGGGGGGGGGGGGGGGGGGGGGGGGGGGGGGGGGGGGGGGGGGGGGGGGGGGGGGGGGGGGGGGGGGGGGGGGGGGGGGGGGGGGGGGGGGGGGGGGGGGGGGGGGGGGGGGGGGGGGGGGGGGGGGGGGGGGGGGGGGGGGGGGGGGGGGGGGGGGGGGGGGGGGGGGGGGGGGGGGGGGGGGGGGGGGGGGGGGGGGGGGGGGGGGGGGGGGGGGGGGGGGGGGGGGGGGGGGGGGGGGGGGGGGGGGGGGGGGGGGGGGGGGGGGGGGGGGGGGGGGGGGGGGGGGGGGGGGGGGGGGGGGGGGGGGGGGGGGGGGGGGGGGGGGGGGGGGGGGGGGGGGGGGGGGGGGGGGGGGGGGGGGGGGGGGGGGGGGGGGGGGGGGGGGGGGGGGGGGGGGGGGGGGGGGGGGGGGGGGGGGGGGGGGGGGGGGGGGGGGGGGGGGGGGGGGGGGGGGGGGGGGGGGGGGGGGGGGGGGGGGGGGGGGGGGGGGGGGGGGGGGGGGGGGGGGGGGGGGGGGGGGGGGGGGGGGGGGGGGGGGGGGGGGGGGGGGGGGGGGGGGGGGGGGGGGGGGGGGGGGGGGGGGGGGGGGGGGGGGGGGGGGGGGGGGGGGGGGGGGGGGGGGGGGGGGGGGGGGGGGGGGGGGGGGGGGGGGGGGGGGGGGGGGGGGGGGGGGGGGGGGGGGGGGGGGGGGGGGGGGGGGGGGGGGGGGGGGGGGGGGGGGGGGGGGGGGGGGGGGGGGGGGGGGGGGGGGGGGGGGGGGGGGGGGGGGGGGGGGGGGGGGGGGGGGGGGGGGGGGGGGGGGGGGGGGGGGGGGGGGGGGGGGGGGGGGGGGGGGGGGGGGGGGGGGGGGGGGGGGGGGGGGGGGGGGGGGGGGGGGGGGGGGGGGGGGGGGGGGGGGGGGGGGGGGGGGGGGGGGGGGGGGGGGGGGGGGGGGGGGGGGGGGGGGGGGGGGGGGGGGGGGGGGGGGGGGGGGGGGGGGGGGGGGGGGGGGGGGGGGGGGGGGGGGGGGGGGGGGGGGGGGGGGGGGGGGGGGGGGGGGGGGGGGGGGGGGGGGGGGGGGGGGGGGGGGGGGGGGGGGGGGGGGGGGGGGGGGGGGGGGGGGGGGGGGGGGGGGGGGGGGGGGGGGGGGGGGGGGGGGGGGGGGGGGGGGGGGGGGGGGGGGGGGGGGGGGGGGGGGGGGGGGGGGGGGGGGGGGGGGGGGGGGGGGGGGGGGGGGGGGGGGGGGGGGGGGGGGGGGGGGGGGGGGGGGGGGGGGGGGGGGGGGGGGGGGGGGGGGGGGGGGGGGGGGGGGGGGGGGGGGGGGGGGGGGGGGGGGGGGGGGGGGGGGGGGGGGGGGGGGGGGGGGGGGGGGGGGGGGGGGGGGGGGGGGGGGGGGGGGGGGGGGGGGGGGGGGGGGGGGGGGGGGGGGGGGGGGGGGGGGGGGGGGGGGGGGGGGGGGGGGGGGGGGGGGGGGGGGGGGGGGGGGGGGGGGGGGGGGGGGGGGGGGGGGGGGGGGGGGGGGGGGGGGGGGGGGGGGGGGGGGGGGGGGGGGGGGGGGGGGGGGGGGGGGGGGGGGGGGGGGGGGGGGGGGGGGGGGGGGGGGGGGGGGGGGGGGGGGGGGGGGGGGGGGGGGGGGGGGGGGGGGGGGGGGGGGGGGGGGGGGGGGGGGGGGGGGGGGGGGGGGGGGGGGGGGGGGGGGGGGGGGGGGGGGGGGGGGGGGGGGGGGGGGGGGGGGGGGGGGGGGGGGGGGGGGGGGGGGGGGGGGGGGGGGGGGGGGGGGGGGGGGGGGGGGGGGGGGGGGGGGGGGGGGGGGGGGGGGGGGGGGGGGGGGGGGGGGGGGGGGGGGGGGGGGGGGGGGGGGGGGGGGGGGGGGGGGGGGGGGGGGGGGGGGGGGGGGGGGGGGGGGGGGGGGGGGGGGGGGGGGGGGGGGGGGGGGGGGGGGGGGGGGGGGGGGGGGGGGGGGGGGGGGGGGGGGGGGGGGGGGGGGGGGGGGGGGGGGGGGGGGGGGGGGGGGGGGGGGGGGGGGGGGGGGGGGGGGGGGGGGGGGGGGGGGGGGGGGGGGGGGGGGGGGGGGGGGGGGGGGGGGGGGGGGGGGGGGGGGGGGGGGGGGGGGGGGGGGGGGGGGGGGGGGGGGGGGGGGGGGGGGGGGGGGGGGGGGGGGGGGGGGGGGGGGGGGGGGGGGGGGGGGGGGGGGGGGGGGGGGGGGGGGGGGGGGGGGGGGGGGGGGGGGGGGGGGGGGGGGGGGGGGGGGGGGGGGGGGGGGGGGGGGGGGGGGGGGGGGGGGGGGGGGGGGGGGGGGGGGGGGGGGGGGGGGGGGGGGGGGGGGGGGGGGGGGGGGGGGGGGGGGGGGGGGGGGGGGGGGGGGGGGGGGGGGGGGGGGGGGGGGGGGGGGGGGGGGGGGGGGGGGGGGGGGGGGGGGGGGGGGGGGGGGGGGGGGGGGGGGGGGGGGGGGGGGGGGGGGGGGGGGGGGGGGGGGGGGGGGGGGGGGGGGGGGGGGGGGGGGGGGGGGGGGGGGGGGGGGGGGGGGGGGGGGGGGGGGGGGGGGGGGGGGGGGGGGGGGGGGGGGGGGGGGGGGGGGGGGGGGGGGGGGGGGGGGGGGGGGGGGGGGGGGGGGGGGGGGGGGGGGGGGGGGGGGGGGGGGGGGGGGGGGGGGGGGGGGGGGGGGGGGGGGGGGGGGGGGGGGGGGGGGGGGGGGGGGGGGGGGGGGGGGGGGGGGGGGGGGGGGGGGGGGGGGGGGGGGGGGGGGGGGGGGGGGGGGGGGGGGGGGGGGGGGGGGGGGGGGGGGGGGGGGGGGGGGGGGGGGGGGGGGGGGGGGGGGGGGGGGGGGGGGGGGGGGGGGGGGGGGGGGGGGGGGGGGGGGGGGGGGGGGGGGGGGGGGGGGGGGGGGGGGGGGGGGGGGGGGGGGGGGGGGGGGGGGGGGGGGGGGGGGGGGGGGGGGGGGGGGGGGGGGGGGGGGGGGGGGGGGGGGGGGGGGGGGGGGGGGGGGGGGGGGGGGGGGGGGGGGGGGGGGGGGGGGGGGGGGGGGGGGGGGGGGGGGGGGGGGGGGGGGGGGGGGGGGGGGGGGGGGGGGGGGGGGGGGGGGGGGGGGGGGGGGGGGGGGGGGGGGGGGGGGGGGGGGGGGGGGGGGGGGGGGGGGGGGGGGGGGGGGGGGGGGGGGGGGGGGGGGGGGGGGGGGGGGGGGGGGGGGGGGGGGGGGGGGGGGGGGGGGGGGGGGGGGGGGGGGGGGGGGGGGGGGGGGGGGGGGGGGGGGGGGGGGGGGGGGGGGGGGGGGGGGGGGGGGGGGGGGGGGGGGGGGGGGGGGGGGGGGGGGGGGGGGGGGGGGGGGGGGGGGGGGGGGGGGGGGGGGGGGGGGGGGGGGGGGGGGGGGGGGGGGGGGGGGGGGGGGGGGGGGGGGGGGGGGGGGGGGGGGGGGGGGGGGGGGGGGGGGGGGGGGGGGGGGGGGGGGGGGGGGGGGGGGGGGGGGGGGGGGGGGGGGGGGGGGGGGGGGGGGGGGGGGGGGGGGGGGGGGGGGGGGGGGGGGGGGGGGGGGGGGGGGGGGGGGGGGGGGGGGGGGGGGGGGGGGGGGGGGGGGGGGGGGGGGGGGGGGGGGGGGGGGGGGGGGGGGGGGGGGGGGGGGGGGGGGGGGGGGGGGGGGGGGGGGGGGGGGGGGGGGGGGGGGGGGGGGGGGGGGGGGGGGGGGGGGGGGGGGGGGGGGGGGGGGGGGGGGGGGGGGGGGGGGGGGGGGGGGGGGGGGGGGGGGGGGGGGGGGGGGGGGGGGGGGGGGGGGGGGGGGGGGGGGGGGGGGGGGGGGGGGGGGGGGGGGGGGGGGGGGGGGGGGGGGGGGGG